>NC_139226.1:5491279-5789758 GCF_055691185.1 Crinia signifera
TGGTACTGAACCATCTGAGGGAAGTGACCAACACCCATCTTGACCCCCTGCAGTTCACCTACCGAGCAAACAGAAGCGTTGAGGATGCAGTTAACCTAGGGCTGCATTATATCCTGGACCACCTGGATCATCCAGGCACCTACGCAAGGGTCCTATTCATTGACTTCAGCTCTGCATTTAACACAATTGCCCCCGCTATCCTAAAGCCCAAACCCCTAGGAGTTCCAGAATCTACCTGACGGCACGGAAACAGGTGGTGAAAGCCAGAGCCTTCACATCCGCCATTCGTACGATCAGCACTGGTGCTCCCCAGGGATGTGTCCTTTCCCCCCTGCTCTTCTCCCTCTACACTAACGGCTGTATCTCGAGTGACCAGTCAGTAAAAATCATAAAATTTGCTGATGACACCACCACCATCGGCCTAATCAAGGAGGCAGATGAGTCTGCAAACAGATGGGAAGTGGACAGACTTTCACAGTGGTGCGGCAGAAACAACCTGGACCTAAACCCCATCAAAACAGTCGAGGTGATAGTAGACTTCAGGAGAAAACCAAATGTGAAGGTCCCACTGGTAATTTCCAACAGAGTGGTGTCATGGGTAGAGACCTTCAAATTCCTTGGGACAAAAATCTCTCACAACCTCAGATGGGAGCCCAACATAACTTCCATTGTCAAAAAGGCCCAACAGCGGCTGTTTTTTCTGAGGCAACTGAAAAATTCAACATTCTGCAGGAGCTGCTGCGGCTCTTTAACGCTGCTATCGTGGAGTCCGTTCTATGCTCCTCTATTACAATCTGGTATGGAGGGGCCAATGAATCTGACAAATGAAGGCTGCAAAGAGTGGTGAGGACAGCAGAGAGGATTATTGGGAAGGACCTCCCCCTGTAAGGGAACAATACTTAAGTAGGGTCAAGAAGCGAGCTGGGAAGATCGTGGCGGACAAGCTCCACCCTGGCCATAACTTGTTTGATATTATCCCATCAGGTAGATGCTTCCTTGTCGTCAAGAACCGCAAACAGCTTCTTCCCGACAGCTATTCAGCTATTGGACAATGTACTGTAAGATACTGCTCATCTAACACCTGACTGCTGTGTCTGACCGTTATCCCTCTTGTACCGTGCTTGAAGCTGCACTGTATCCACAAACAATTCCTAGTATACGAGAATAAACATGGCCAATAAAGTGATTCTGATTCTGCTTCTGATAAACTATGAGTTATAAATAGCTAAAATGCATTGCTAAATAGGCATCTGTTTGTATGGCAATACCGGCATCACTCGGGTCAGTGTTGTGTGGCATGAGTACTTGGGCTCTGGGTAGCTCTGATGTGTAATATGGCGGAGCCCAGATTCCGGGCACTACCGGCATGCTAATGGTGTGACACCTCCGTTGGATTTCAGGTCACGATTCCCTCTTCCCAAACACTTCACCCTCCCGCTGCATCCGAGAAGCCGGTGAGAGCACCTACTGTACCCCAGCAGATATTTCCAGCCGCGACCCCGCTCACGGGCGCCTGGGGGAGAGCACACGACCGTGATTATATATGGACCTTTCTCAATGACATGGTAATACATGTTAAAATTACAAATTTATTTATAGTTTGTTTGGCTCTGCGATTCTTTACGGCTCATCTCCCGTAACAAATTCTACTTTATAAAAGCGCGCGGAGAAGTTATTACCTTATGGAAATAAATGTTTGGGGCCTGATCCTTGTTGATGGCGAGGAGAGCGTTTTCTGCGACTGCTAATGATTTCTGCGCCGGGATTTGTTCTGCTTACCGGGCTTATGAAAACCTGACACGGAGATCACATTGTTACTTTTAGTTTTTTTTTCGTTTTTTTTTTTTATTGTTATGATTCCTCTTCTTCTTCTTTTTTTAATTTACAAGGATTTAATGCATTCGGAAGACTTACTGCACCAGCCACTCTGTAAAATCACTTATTTCATTTGCAAAAAGATTAAATGCCTTTTGGGGAATGACGCCCCAATGACCTGGATAGTATTTTACATCTGTCGCTGTGGCAGCGGTAACCAACCTGGCTGCATTGTGTACTAATGTAACATAATCCCCCGTACAGCGTCCGTGACATCACGCTTTTACAGATTCCGCCACATTTAACCTCGGTGAAAATCTGCTTTTCTCCTCATTACGCGGAGCGCGGGTGGAACGGGATCACGATGTTGCGGACAAATTCTGCCGCATCGCTTCCTGACAGTTATAGGAGGCGATTTGAAAAATAAATACAACACTGAAAAATGAGGCACAACCGCGGTATCCGCTTTTAGGTGTTTAATATGGTGTCAGAGAGAGTTACGGTACAGATGATAGACCATGTCGAGGTGGTTGACTAGTGGTTGACAGTCATTAGGTCAACGATGAAAAGGGTTTACATACCTTAGGTCAACACTGCCAAAAAGTCGACACATGCTTATGGTCGACAATCAAAAGGTTGACATAAGTTTTCGTGACAGAAAGCTCGGTCCTGTCACAGAGGATCTTGTCCGGGACTCCCATTTTCAGCCGCAGAAGCAGCCCCCATAAGGTGTCTGTGGGAGCTACCACATTGGCTAATTTTCGGAGCTCCAGGTTATGAACTTTGGCTCCGACAGCCAGTGCCGTCTTTAGAAGGTGATCACCATTGCGGCCTATTGGCTACAGTCAGTGGGTATGCAATGTACGGCCATTTAACCTAATTTGTGCTCAATGAAGACACACCCCCTGCCGTACTCCAATATATGAAGGGGAGGAGCCACAGCTGCTGACTTGAGTAATGAGCATGCCGCCAAGTCCAAATAGGTGCAAATAATGTTGTTTATTATTTTCATGAGCAATTTGTGATTGGATTTCCGACTAACTGTGATTGAGGCTGTAGTGTCCTTCCATCATTTAACATCATTTAATGCAAGGATTAGTCCAGTCAATCTGACAGACGCACAGCAATTGTTTATGGGTTACAGCTGCAATACTTACATCCAGCCTCTGTACCTGTGGCCTGGTGCTGGATCCTACTGCGGAACTGAGAAGGTTCCAGTGGAATATCTGACGGTAACTCCCTACCTGAGAGTGGAATCATTGCACATCAGCCTCCGAGGCTCTGGGGACTCGGGCCGGTGCTTATTTGAACATAATAAATTGACTTTTTTCCGTTTATTTACAATGGCGGCTGATTTACATAATACAGAAAATCCAGCGTCTAATCCCCATTTAAGTAGCCTGGAAGTGGTTTCCAAGAATGTTTATTTGCTCTTTTCTTCGTTTGTTAGGATTAATTTAGAGATGAGCGAAAAATTTCACCCTGTTCTGGACTATTTGCCTCATTGCTGCGATTTCTCTCTGGGCGGATTCGCCCTCCGGCGCTCTGCAGGGAATTCCCCCACCGCGCACTGGCCTCTCCTTTTCCGACGGTATATCCCAGAGACTGAGCAGGTATAAATACTGGGCCGTATATCGTGGGATGATGAAGACAAAGCGGAATGACAGCATTGTACTGCTGGAACGTCACACCACTGCCAGGCCGCCTGATCCCCGGAGAAATTCAATTTGTGCCAAATTACGCTGCAACTTTGCTCATGTGGAGATGAATGTATCTGATAATGTGTTACCTTTTATGCATTAGGCGGCATTACCGATGCATCAGCCCCGCGCTCCCACGTCCCCTGTCACTAGGAGTTTAGCTCATGAGAGCACAAAGGGACAGTGACATCAGGGGCAAACGAGAAATTTCTGGAGGGGGGTCCAAATGTTTGGGTAATAAGCGATTGACACACACACATACACACACGCAGACACACACCAGACTTGGTAGGAAAATCTGCAGTAGGAAAATCTGCAGAGACCAGGCAAGTGCAGCAGCCCAATTCCATCCTTTATACTACATGGATGGTATAGTATCCATACAGAGAAAGGGGGGGGGGGGGGGGGGGGGGGTTCCGGGCAACAGGAAACCCCCCAATCTGGCATTTGCATATGGACATCAGCACATAACACCTAATCCAGCTTCAGGTGCAGTTTTGTTGGGGGACTCCGTGTAGGCACAGTGTGTGTGTGTGTGTGTGTGTGTGTGTGTGTGTCCCACAACGAGTTTGCAATCCAAGGTGGGCGCAGGGTTGCCAGTCTCCGTTGGACAGTGGGTGCATGCGATACCTCGCTGCTGCTACAATCCAACCCCCCCCCGCCCCCCCCACAAAAAAAAACCCATATGGACACACGTGCGTTGTCTGGACCTTCCAATACCGCATCGGCAGCCCCGCCGACACTTCAAATGCGATTGTATTTGTTGATTCAGAGCTGGTTGTAGAAGCGCGAAAGTCACCAATGTTTGCACTTCTGCGCGTGCCAAATGCTTAATCAGGCCCATAGTATGTTACTGGTTTCTAGCGCACATAGGGCCTGATTCAGGTAGGCACGTAAGCTGTGAACATCGCAGCCTACTGTGTGCCTGAGACTCCGCCCATCCGAACTCCGGCCCCCTCAACGATTCCCCTCGGTAACATGCCAGGAGATGTGTCGCAGCCATCGCAAATAGAGGTCAGGGGAAACTGCCTGTTATTTGCATACAGCTGAAGAGTAGGCGGCGGCGGACGTCCCGTGATGTCAGCCACTCGCCCCCGGCAGGGATCGGCCCGCCCGTGTACCCATGGTCCAGCGCCGTCACTGTCCTCACCGGCCCTCCCTCCCTGTAACGGCCTTGTAACTCGCCAAAGCCGTTTGTTGCCGGGATCTGCACATGCGCAAATACCGATTGTGACCCCAAACATCGGAACGGGACGGATTTGCCCCGTTCCAAGAGCCCAGGACCAGTGTAACCGAGACCTAGGATCATACTTGCATACCTCCCAACTGTCCCGGTTTTCATGAAAATGTCCCGTTTTTTTGGATGTGTCCCACGATGGGTGGGCGGCAGTGTCCCGCGATGGGGGGGGGGTGGCAGTGTTCTGTAGCCTGAGGGGATAAGGACATGGCCAGCAGCTCAAAGATTTGCTAACCATGCCCCCACAGCAGCAAAAAACAGGGGCGTGGCCTCATGGCAATAGGCAGTATCACTAGGCCACACCCCCAAAAATTTGAAGGCATCCCTCTTCTCATCTTCACATTGTTAGGAGGTATGTACTTGCCTACCCTCCCAGCAGCGGTGTAGCTAGGTGCCATGGTTCCCGGAGCAAGGGCATATTTCGGGCCCCCCTACCCCGGTAATGAATTGGTGGCGTGGCTAACATGTGTTTGCATGTTACATTTGAAAAGAAAAAACTTAAAAAATAAGACACTATATAAGACGCTGTAACGGAATCTGCCAGATGCCAGAGAGATTCACTCCCCCCCCCCCTCCCCCTCCTCCCCCAGGACCCACGAATCCCCCAAACCCCAAGTTTATTACTATGCTTATTAACATTATTAATTAGCTGTAAAAAAGAAAAAAAAAGAAATCCACCTTGAATAATGATAGCAGGGCGGCACGGGCGGCAGCGCTTGGGATGGCTGTGGCTGATGACGGATGAGGGAGTGAGAGGCAGGCGACTCTGGGAGGAGTCTGGAGTGCTGCTGCGCTGCCCGGAAGCCAGTCCGAGCAGCAGCAGCAATTTAGATTGGAGTGAGTCAGCCGCCCAAGCGCCAGGGACCGGACGAGCAGGGCAGCTGGGCAGGGGGCAGGCGCCGGGCAGGGCAGCCACCGGCGCACGCTGCCCGTTAGTACAGTTTAGCATGATGATCTTACTTGTGCAGGGATCATTTTTGCGGAGGGGGGGGTGTGCTGGCGGCACCATTCGACCAATCGGCCGCCCTCCCTACGCCTCTGCCTCCCAGAATGGCCGGGAAGCTCCCGAAAATCAAGTCCCCCTCCCGGAAGTCTCCAGCTTTCCTCCTGCAGCCCCCTTATGCGCGGCACCAAATCCGGGATTTTGCAGATCCGCGTCAAAGGGGCGGGGCTAAAATCATGCGAATTGCTGCATATTAGCCCCTCCCCCAATCCACAGACCTGAAAATTGCTGCGTTTGAGTGGCATGGGGGTGGGGTTTGCTGACATCAGCCAAGTCCCGCTCCTCCTGTTATCTGTTCTTCTCTCCCGGAGAGGAGAGAAGAAATTTGGTAAGTGTGCCCAGGATCCACCCCACATGTGCACCAATCATATGAACACTGCAAGCAGAGAATCATGGCGTCCCTGGCTATGTGCAGCAGCAAGCATACTGTAGGCATCTTTGTATAGCTCCAGGCGACTGTGGATCCAGGTTCCGGTCAGGATAAGACAACAGGGGACTCCGTAATTAAGAGGCCCCGGCCTGTAATCTGACAATGCAACTCCCGCCAACACAGTTTTCTGGGTCCCCCAGCGCCTGGGATTCTGTTGTTATCCGGATCAAGTTGACAGATTATTGAGCCTGACGGGACTGACCCATCTGTCTTAGAACATTTCGCTATCAGTGACAACATTCGGGGAAGCGGGAAGACCCTAAAGAATAATTAGGAAGCTGCTGGTGGAGCTCTGGAAGTCATGACATTGAAGACGTTATTTCCAGAGACACAATATGCTCAGGTACATTCAAGGTCGACAAACGCATCTCTCATCCACTCTGATCATCCCAGACACCACGCAAGTCACAGGGGAGGCCTCCGGAACACTCAGAGATGGACCCGGGGCTGCAGCTGGCTTCAGGCAGAAGACCCTCTATAAGGCTGCAGGGGGCACAGAGGGGGGTCGGCTGCTGGCTGGAGATGGTTTTACGGACGTTTGGCGGTTTTATTAATCGCATTGCTATAGTTACATCGTCTGCAATTCAACCCCCCCACCTTATATAAATATATGTATGTATGTATGCACACGTGTGTGTGTGTGTACAGTATGTTCTGTTTAAAATAAAGAGTGTGACGTCCATGGTCCTGTTAGGAGGAGGAATCAGCCACAGAACAATATCGACGGCTTTCAGTTCACTGCAGGGGAGGAGAGGTACCCCCTTGGGAGCAGGAGCCCGACGGCAGATGACTCCATTGTCTCTCAGAGTTACCCCTCTGCAGAATGCTCTTGTTACTTACTCTTACAGGGGTGCAGGAGACAAACCCCAAAAATTAGGTGCCTACCACTGGAATCATCAGAATAGGCAAGTATGATAATAATTCTTAATGTTGGGGGAAAAGTCGCTTTTTCTTGGTGTGGTACAGGAGGTTGACATTGTATAGGCCAAAAGCCGAGAGTGCAGGCATAGCCAAATTAATGGGGGGCAAAGGGGATACTGTACCCCAGGCCTCCTGTCAGGGGGCCTCCCAGCCAGTGCAGAGTGATATCACTACCTCTCCTGATTCCTGTCCCAGTGTGCACAGCACAGTGACATCACTAGCTCTCCTGATTCTGGTCCCAGTGTGCTCAGTGACATCAATACCTCTCCTGAATCTGGTCCTAGTGTGCACAGTGACATCACTACCTCTCCTGATTCTGGTCCCAGTGTGCACAGCACAGTGATATCACTACCTCTCCTGATTCTGGTCCCAGTGTGCACAGCACAGTGATATCACTACCTCTCCTGATTCTGGTCCCAGTGTGCTCAGTGACATCACTATCTCTCCTGATTCTGGTCCTAGTGTGCACAGTGACATCACTACCTCTCCTGATTCTGGTCCCAGTGTGGACAGTGACATCACTAGCTCTCCTGATTCCGGTCCCAGTGTGCACAGTGACATCACTAGCTCTCCTGATTCTGGTCCCAGTGTGCACAGCACAGTGACATCACTACCTCTACTGATTCCTGTCCCAGTGTGTACAGCGACATCACTAGCTCTCCTGATTCCTGTCCCAGTGTGCAGTGACATCACTAGCTCTCCTGATTCCTGTCCCAGTGTGCACAGTGACATCACTACCTCTCCTGATTCCTGTCCCAGTGTGTAGTGACATCACTACCTCTCCTGATTCCGGTCCCAGTGTGCACAGTGACATCACCAGTTCTCCTGATTCCTGTCCCAGTGTGCACAGTGACATCACTACCTCTCCTGATTCTGGTCCCAGTGTGCACAGTGACATCACCAGTTCCCCTGATTCCTGTCCCAGTGTGTACAGTGACATCACTAGCTCTCCTGATTCCTGTCTCAGTGGGAACAGTAACATCACTACATCTCCTGATTCCTGTCTCAGTGTGCACAGTGACATCACTAGCTCTCCTGATTCCGGTCCCAGTGTCCACCTTGAAATCACAAGCTCTCCTGATTCTGGTCCCAGTGTGCACAGTGACATCACTACCTCTCCTGAATCTGGTTCCAGTGTGCACAGTGACATCACTAGCTCTCCTGATTCCTGTCCTAGTGTCCACCTTGACATCACTAGCTCTCCTGATTCTGGTCCCAGTGTGCACAGTGACATCACTACCTCTCCTGATTCTGGTTCCAGTGTGCAGAGTGACATCACTAGCTCTCCTGATTCTGGTTCCAGTGTGCACACTGACATCACTACCTCTCCTGATTCTGGTCTAATGTGCACAGTGACATCACTAGCTCTCCTGATTCCCATCCCAGTGTGCAAAGTGACATATCTTGCTCTCTTGATTCCTATCTAAGTGTGCACAGTGACATCACAAGCTCTTCTGATTCCTGTCCTAGTGTGCACAGTGACATCACTAGCTCTCCTGATGCCAGTCCCAGTGTGCACAGTGACATCACTAGCAATCCTGATGCCTGTCCCAGTGTGCACAGTGACATCACTAGCTCTTCTGATCCCTGTCCCATTGTGCACAGTGACATCACTAGCTCTCCTGACTCACGTCCCAGTGTACACAGTGACATCACTAGCTCTCCTGATTCCTGTCCCAGTGTGCACAGTGACATCACCAGCTCTTCTGATTCCTGTCCTAGTGTGCACAGTGACATCACTAGCTCTCCTGACTCACGTCCCAGTGTACACAGTGACATCACTAGCACTCCTGATTCCTGTCCCATTGTGCATAGTGACATCACTAGCTCTCCTGATTCCTGTAAGATGTACAGGGGATGCTGCTATCTTATATATCTAGTGTCGGTGTGTAACTGAAACACTGCCATCTTCTGGCAGCGAGTGAAACTACATCTCTTTCACACATACAGAAACATAGATGCAATCACAAGGTAAATGCCCCGCTCAAGCCTTGATCTGGCCCTGGGTGCAGGACCTCATCAGATTCTTTAATCTGCTAAAGTGACCCACCAGAAATGGCTGCCGCCTTGGAGGAGACGTACAGTGTGTACAGCACTACCCAGAACTGGCAGATTCCTGGAGCACTGGCGTGCCGTAACCCTCTGTCAGCAGGCATGTAACTCCATGCCAATGAGCATAGAAACCCCTGGCAACGAGCATAGAAACCCTCTAGTAACATGCATAGAAACCCCTGGCAACGACCATAAAACCCCCTAGTAACATGCATAGAAAGAAACCCCCTGGTAATGAGCATAGACATCCCCTGGCAATGAGCATAGACATCCTCTGCCAATGAGCCTAGAAACCCCCTGGCAACTAGCATAGAATCCCCCTAGCAACGTGCATGAAAACCCCCTAGCAATGAGCATCAACGGCCTCTGACAAAGAGCATAGAAAGGATTCGGTATGAAATCCTGACGGTCAAAATCCCGAATGGGTCATAATACCGACAAGGTCAAAATCCCAACATTTAAAATCCCGTCAAGGACAAAATCTCGACATTTAAAATCCCGTCAAGGACAAAATCCCAACATTTAAAATCCCGTCAAGGACAAAATCCCGTATTTAAAATCCCGACAAGGACAAAATCCCAACATTTAAAATCCCGTCAAGGACAAAATCTCGACATTTAAAATCCCGACAAGGTCAAAATACCGACATATAGAATGTACAGGTGAAACAGTCAACATGACTTTCGGTCGACAGGTCGCGAGGTCGACATGGGTTTTTTCTTTTTTTTTTTACCCGAATGTCAACATGGACACAGTTGAAAGTGAACCGCAGCCCCTCGCTTCGCTCGCGATGCTTCGGGCACACTATTTTATTCTCCTTCCATGCCCTAGTGGATGGTAGGGCATGAAATACCGCCTGTCAGCACGTCGGCTCAAAAAACAGAGAAAAAAAACCATGTCGACCTCGACACCTGTCGACCGAAAGTCATGTTGACTGTTTCACCTGTACATTCTATATGTCGGTATTTTGACCTTGTCGGGATTTTAAATGTCGAGATTTTGTCCTTGACGGGATTTTAAATGTCGAGATTTTGTCCTTGTCGGGATTTTAAATATTGGGATTTTTACCATGTCGGATTTTGACCCATTCGGGATTTTGACTGCATCCCCATAGAAATCCCCTGGCAACATGCATAGAATCACCCTAGCAATGAGCGTAAAAAAACCCTGGCAACGCGCATATAGGCAAAAAAATATATAATTTAGGTACGGAAGGGGCAGGAATTTTTGGCTGGGGGGTGCAAAATTTCTAGTCGCGCAGTCTGTATGATCTGACTGGTACAGCCTGGGAACGAGACCAGGCATTCGCTGCGTACGAGCCAATGATTTGGGCAATAGGCCCCAGGGACGGAGATCACCATGATGGTGTCTGTCAGCTCCTTCTGTCATTTTTCTCAATTTTCTCTACATCAAAAAAATGTGATTACAGCTAATTAGAGTGCTAATGAGTTCTATGTCTGTAGGTGTGCGCTATCTGATGTGATGAATCGAGCCGTCTCGTTCCCATTTGTCAGAGTCACATAGTGGTTGATTTAGGAGTCGTCATCATGATTGTGCTCCCGTGGGGCGAGCGTGGTATCTCTGTCCGGGGGAGATGGGCAAACATTCGTATTCATGTGGATGCCCAGCCACTGGGGTGCCCAGGTCACCAGCCTCGCCAGCTCTGACTGCACTGCATTATATGGGGGTTATCCTAGTTCACTCCTTCTGGCAAATTCCTTCTTAAATGGACAAACCATGTGCGCTGCAGGTGGGGCAGATGTAAAATGTGCAGAGAGAATTAGATTTGAGTGAGTTATTTTGTTTCTGTGCAAGGTAAATACTGGCTGCTTTATTTTTACACTGCAATATAGATCTCACTTTGAAGTAAAACCCCACCCAAATCAAACTCTCTCTGCACAAGTTACATCTGCCCCACCTGCAGTGCACATGATTTTGTCCATTTGAGAAGGAATTTGCCAGAAGGAGTGAACCAGAATAACCCCCTATATTAATGAACCATTCACTGCACCTTCCATGGAACGGTTGGCACGTGACTCTGAACCAGTGGTAATGGTGGCAAATGTAATGGCAGCCGGGTGCTCCAGTGCTACTGATGGGTGCAGGTTCATGGTCACAGAGCGCTCAGTGTCCGCAGACAGGTGGCATCGCTGTACTCCTGGCGTAAAAGCATTTAATAATATCTTCCATGATAGAACAGCCTGGAGACAGATGTAATGGAACCACGAGTGCCACTAGGGGGAGCCGCAATAGCCAGGTGCCAGTGGGGACCATGTGATGGTGACATACCATGTTGCACATATAATACCCCGGGGTGTATAACACCTGGCAGCGGCCTGGTCTCCTGTAATGACTTGCAGTACAGATAACTGAGGATGTATAGGGCTGAACCATTTACATGCTAAGTTTGCCCTAGTTTTCCTGCTCATGTCAGGCACTGGCCGGGCAATGCTGTAACGTGATCCCTTTATTTTCCAGGACGAGCCCAGCTGGTAGAAACCACACCCCTCGTGGTCTCCCGTGGCACAGGTAATGGATGTCGGAAGAAAGGTGAGTGGGCCACCGTCATGAGTGGGGAGCACCGGGGGGTTGGGGCTATAGCGGCCCCTATTATGACCTGCGACCTGTTGTATTGTCCGGAGCGGTATCCAGATGATACATAGATCATTACGGATTTTTTCATCAGTGAACACGTCGACCATATAATTGACATGCATGATGTGGACACGTCAACATATAATTGTTGACACTTTTTTTAGTTTTCTTTTTTTGTTTTTTTTCCACGTTTTCTCAACACTTGCCTGATTTACTATCATCATCATCATCTATCGGGAATAGTACCCCTGCCCGCAATGTGGCGGCCGCGGAGGGCACATGTTTATACTGGTAGCGGTCACACAACATGGAAGACACAAATATCTCCCAAACAAAACACCAAAAATTTGCGTTGACCATATGTGTGTTGACCATTGTACTGTCAACCTTTTATCTGTCAACTTTTTCTACCTGTAGACCTAATGTGTCGACCATTTGATGTTGACGTCAACCATAACATTGCCAATCTATTATACTGGAATCCGGATGATTGGTCGACAGAGTCTAGGACAACAGTCAATAGGTTGACATGTCAACACTAAGAAAAGGTCAACATTCACTAGGTCGATGTCGTCAACATGTCAACACAAGCAAATGGTCGACATGGAAAAGATCGACACGTGAAAAGGTCGGCATGAGGTTTTTGGGACTTTTTATAATTTAGCATCTGTGTGTTCTCCGATTGGGAACAGATCATGAAACCTCGGAGCGTAGGCGCTGCACTTATTGGGGGTCCATGTTGGCAGGTGACTAGAGGTGTTAGAGGAAGTTTGATGTCTGGGGAGCAGAAGAGTACAAGAGACGGGTCAGTGTGCGCCGAAGCGCGGAGTAGCGCTGCGCCATCGTATCACAGCGTCATTACTGGTTTATATCCTGAAGAAGAGATGAAACCATAACGATGATAGAAAACTGACCGCGACATAAATTAGTGTTGGTTGGTACCTTGGTAGCAGCCCCCCAAAGCTACCACCCAGCTACAGAAGGTGCCCATACCCACCATCCGCTATCCGTTCGCATTTTCCTCTGCAATATTCTGGGCCGGAGTATACAACCCACTTCCCGATGCCCCCCACCGGGTACAGAAGAGGAAATGTGCGCAGGAGATAAAATACAGACACAGCGCGGTGGGCACACGGAGCGCGGGCGCCGGAGAGTGTCTGCTACTCTTCCCATCTACCGCAGAAATAGAAGATTGAAGTGACTCATTTTTGGAATTAATTAATCTCTCTGTATGAGGCGCACGCTGCGAATGCAATTTAACTAATTCTTTCAAAGGAAGAGAATCAAGCCGACCACCGCCAATAAGACACCCCTCCCCCTCCCCGCGCACACGTGCCAGCAGGCTGCCGGAGGTCCGGGTGACACACGAGGCAGAAGACAATTCTATTTGCAGAATCAGAGATATGGCCGGATCAATACACTCTCCGACGGCCATAATGCACTGAGAATGCGGCCTGCCGCGTCTTCCGGAGACGGATGTGGTCATTACGGCCTTAATTCTGCATTTAACCTGTTTAGTCCTGGAGTCGCCCGCGAGGATGGGGCGAGAGTTAAAAACGACCGCGTCCCAGCCGCGACAGAAAACCTGCATCAGTGACGCAAAAGTGACGCGGCTGTGGTCATGATCTATACTGTGATCCAGCGCGTGCAAGGAAGCACCATGGAGACCTGTTCGCCAGACTACGTATGTTCACAGCTACCCATCACCTGACCGAACGTACCCCCCCGCATATATCCATACGCTTACACCTTCCATTTGCATGTGCCCGATCAGAGGAGAAATCATGTGACATCGACATGTCGGCTGACGTCAGTGGGCCTCCCTCCCAACGGCCAGTGAACACCTCTGATTTCCAGGACACTCCCAGAAGACGCCAGCGTTACACCCCCACACTACCGGCGCATGTCAACCACTTTGCAAGGGGCCAGCCTCCACATGGTCCAATTGCAAGGGGACCCCACACATGCGTAGTGTGTGCATGCGCGCTCTATCGATAATCGGCAGGGCAGCGTATGGGTCTGAATCAGGCCTCTTGTGCAGAGTGCTGAGTATAGAATGGGTCAGTAGTAGGCCGGTAATGTGCTTCTAGTAACAAGTGGCACAATCCCATCCAATCAGCCCTTCCCATTGGTATCGCCGGAAATTACTATTCTGCCATTCATATAACACATAGGGAAAAATGTACTAAGATGTGTATTCTACTTCACATGTGAAGCAACATGTGGGCAACCAATCAGATCCTGTCTACTATCTTCCAGAGGGTGCTAAATAAATAAGAAGTAGATTCTGATTGGTTTCCCATAGCAACATCACATGTGAAATAGAATACACATCTTAGTAAATGTCCGGCATAGTGTTCTGCTTCCTAGGCTGCGGTGCAGGTAGGAGCGCTCAGCGTGCTCACGGGATGTGCTGGCTTTTTTTACCAGCACATATAAGGCAGGGGGGTAATTCATATACTGTATTGCCAGGAATACAGTATACTCCCCACTCTCTGCCCTGGATCTGAGCGGTGCTGTGCTGTCCTAGGTGAACACTATGGGACCCATTCAATTAGCCACAAACTGCACCAAAATTGCAGAATGCAGGTTACAAACCCACAAAAGCTGCTTTTTCCTAAGTGTTTAGAGGGTCGGTTATTCAGACCAGATCTCTGGGCTGTTAAATTGCAAAGCCCTGCAATCAGATAGTCACCGCCAGGACAGAGTGAAATGTGATAGAATCAGGCTGATCGGGGGCGGAGCTGACGTCACATGACTTCCCCTCATACACCTGGCCACGCCTGCGTATTCCCTGACACTCCCAGATAACAGCCGCTCACCATGTAATGATTCCCCAGTGTGTGCAGTCTGTGTGTAGCCCAGGACTTACACAGCGGCTGTGACAGAATCAGGCTGATCGGGGGCGGAGCTGACATCACATGACTTCCCCTCACACACCTGGCCACGCCTGCGTATTACCTGACACTCCCAGATAACTGCCGCTCACCATGTAATGATTCCCCAGTGTGTGCAGTCTGTGTGTAGCCCAGGACTTACACAGCGGCTGTGACAGAATCAGGCTGATCGGGGGCGGAGCTGACGTCACATGACTTCCCCTCACACACCTGGCCACACCTGCGTATTCCCTGACACTCCCAGATAACTGCCGCTCACCATGTAATGATTCCCCAGTGTGCGCAGTGTGTGCGTAGCCCAGGACTTACACAGCGGCTGTGACAGAATCAGGCTGATCGGGGGAGGAGCTGATGTCACATGACTTCCCCTCACACACCTGGCCACGCCTGCGTATTACCTGACACTCCCAGATAACAGCCGCTCACCATGTAATGATTCCCCAGTGTGTGCAGTCTGTGTGTAGCCCAGGACTTACACAGCGGCTGTGACAGAATCAGGCTGATCGGGGGTGGAGCTGATGTCACATGACTTCCCCTCACACACCTGGCCATGCCTGCGTATTCCCTGACACTCCCAGATAACAGCCGCTCACCATGTAATGATTCCCCAGTGTGTGCAGTCTGTGTGTAGCCCAGGACTTACACAGCGGCTGTGACAGAATCAGGCTGATCGGGGGCGGAGCTGACGTCACATGACTTCCCCTCACACACCTGGCCACGCCTGCGTATCACCTGACACTCCCAGATAACAGCCGCTCACCATGTAATGATCCCCCAGTGTGTGCAGTCTGTGTGTAGCCCAGGACTTACACAGCGGCTGTGACAGAATCAGGCTGATCGGGGGCGGAGCTGACATCACATGACTTCCCCTCACACACCTGGCCACGCCTGCATTATCCCTGACACTCCCAGATAACAGCCGCTCACCATGTAATGATTCCCCAGTGTGTGCAGTCTGTGTGTAGCCCAGGGCTTACTCAGCGGCTGTGATAGAATCAGGCTGATCAGGGGCGGAGCTGACATCACATGACTTCCCCTCACACACCTGGCCACGCCTACGTATTACCTGACACTCCCAGATAACAGCCGCTCACCATGTAATGATTCCCCAGTGTGTGCTGTGTGTGCGTAGCCCAGGACTTACTCAGCGGCTGTGATAGAATCAGGCTGATCGGGGCGGAGCTGACATCACATGACTTCCCCTCACACACCTGACCACACCTGTATTATCCCTGACACTCCCAGAAAATAGCGGGTTTCCACCCCCAGACGCCGGCTTCCATCAACCAACTTGGATACAGGCTGGATGTTATCACTAGGAGGCCTCGCGCATATGAATGCACGCACAGTTGTTGGATAATTGCCCGGCCTGTGACTTCTCGTCCCAGTCATCAGGTCTGAATAACCCCCTTAGTTAACAGGGGGACTGTTTGGTGTTACTGCAGCAATGATGTATGAAGGGCAGATACAGGTCTCAGGCAAATGATTATGTAACCTTGTGTAACAGCGACTAGCGTTACCCCATACGGGGGCAGGACTGCCAGTGTCATAGGGGTCCCATCATTTCTGATGGCCACCTTGTATCTCCCACCAAGTTGGTAGCTCTCTGGGGAGCGCACATCCTTTCAGCGGTCGCAGTTACCTCACGCGGATATTTTGCCCTTGCCGTTACTAAAGTAACAACATGTTAATAAATTCTATTACCTTGGATACACTTTGCCTCAAGTTTCTTCTTTTAACTTGAATTTTTAATTAGCCGCAGAGAAAACAGAAGATAACTCAGGACAATTGCCTAAATTAATTGCTCGACGTCTAATGCAAACACAGAGAAAAACTTTAAGTGCGTTCAAAAAGAATTGGGGCAGGTCAGTGCGACACGTATACTACAGGAAAGTCACACCGGCTCGCTGTGCCGTCTGGGGATGGAAACGGTGCAGTCTGGCTGTTTACATGGACCGATGCTGCAGTACGCGGTCACAAAGTCCACACTGTCAGTATTCTGTCAGCCATAATGGCTACTAATAGTTTTAGGGTTAAGGGAAGATTAGGCTTGCACTGTGGTAAAGGGGTGTACACACGGTAAGATTTTGGCAGGAGATTTTGACTAGATTGTCAAAGTCTCCTAGAAGGTTAGCCAAAATCTCCCTATTTTACTCCTGCTTAGTCAATATTGTCTAGCATAGATTGCTTAGCATATACAGACTGTGCAGGCAATCTTGACTAGATCATAGACTATAATTGCTTGCAGAGAAAGTTAGATTTGGGTGGGGTGTGTTCAAGCTGAAAACTTAATTGCAGTCTAAAAATAAAGCAGCCAGTATTTACCCTGCACAGAATATAACTGCACCCAAATCTCTCTCTCTCTGCACATGTAACATCTGCCCCCCCTGCATAGTTTTGCCCCGTTGTGTGCTTTTTTGCTTTGCAAACAAACCTGAATCACGCCGGTAGGTTGCGGCTGTCAGCACCTATGTAAGTACGCAGGAACAGGGCATTAGGTGAGTGCGTGAGCCTCCTAGAGGAGCAATAAGCTTGGTATACGGATGATCAGCAGTTAGTACCTGGCGCCGAGTAGATAAAAATAAAATGAGATCAAAAGTTCACGACTAATGAAAATCTTAATAGCAGACATCAGGCTAAGTAACAGTCAGGGGCTATTAACACCTTGTGCCTGGACCACTATGCAATATGCCTCCTGCTGGACGTGTCTTATGGCCCCTGGCCTCTGCGCTCTGGTCTGATGGATGTTGTGCAATATATACCTATAGATAACTGCACGGCATCATTCCTCCCTCCTCCTCCTCCTCCTCCTCCTCCTCAGGGGCTGCACGCACTGAGTATTGGTGGATAAATAAGCACATTGCGCTCAGTAACCTGTGCGTCATCCTCCCACAGCGCCCGCTCTCTTATCCTGATCCATCTCCCCAGCACAAATTGGATTCTCGGACGTCTGCTTCCATGCAGATCACTCCACGTAGCCTCTCCTAACTCAGGGATATACAGCTGCACTGGGGACTGGGATGTTGTCTATAGCAACCAATGGTGTAGGTGAGCCGGCGTGCAGCTTCATGCAGCTCATCTGCCAGTGAGTGTATTCTGCCGGCATGTTAAATCAGCGATGTATGCAGGAATTAACCAGGGCTCTCATAAGCTAAGAGGGAGACTTCTGTCTATCACCATCGCTCTGTCCACAGTCTCACACAGTAAGACAAAATGTTCCTGCACATGCTCAGTAGACATTAGGGAAGGCCATCTGTGACCAGACGCCTGCCCTTACGCTCTGGCTACGCCCTTCGGGTCCACAGATAGCGTTTCCTGGTCTCACTGGACCGGGCCAATAGAGGATTCCCTGTTACCGTCAGTAACCACCCATTACGGACTCCGCCCACTACGCAGTGGGCAGGATATCGCTGACACCACCAGACTCCTACTATGTGGTGCCTGGGACCACGGGTACCTCCTCAGGCCAAAACACTGGCACCTGAGTACTACCTGCTGGAGTGCGTGCGTCAACCTGCTGCTGACAATCCACCGACTGGCGTCGGTTGGTTCCCCACTGGTCACGGACCAGACCTCTGCTTCGGTAGCTGGCAGAGCGGAACTCGGAGACGCTGGATACTGGTACCCAGAACAGCCGGAGAACGGAATTATTGCGGTAATTCTGTTGGTCGCAAGATGAGAACGGTCGTCTTGAGGCAGAAACGGTGTTTATTTGCCAATGATTCTTAAAAGATCTGTTCTCCTATTGCTATTGCTCCAAAACATACTTCCAGGAGCCTGCCAGGGGACCAGTTGAACACCTCTAGCCCAGATGTGAGCTCCAGAAATGGGCAGCCCTGATCCCCTGCCCGGGTCTCCTTGTTGGAAAGCTGATGTTCCCTGCTACCTTCCCCTGCAGCTCCCAGCTTGGGGCTGCAGCGTAACAGTGTTCCCCCGTGCTGACGCTGCACGCCGGAGTGTCCAGACTCCCAGCGGCAGCGCCTGTCAGCCTCTGACCTGCCGCAGCTCCCGGTGGGACCTGGGGGGGTGCACCCGGGCAGTGTCCGCGGCCGCCGGGTGGGGGCCGGTGCCGCGGCACCCATGGAAGAAAAAACACAATACGGCTTACATTTGAATTTGTCGCCAAGTGCCCTTTGTCCATGATGGCGCCGGGGCTGAAGGGGTTAACTCTTTCAGCTCCACGGCCGCCATTGCACACATGTGCCGGGGTCTACGGCCACACCATCCACATGGACACACAAAGGGGCAGATCCAGAAGAAAATGATACACTGGATCAAATGCGATCCCCCCTGGATCCGCCACTGGACACACATACAATAGGGTTCATTTTATCAGAAGCCTACCAGTATTTTGGGGGGATTGTGGGAAGAACCAGACCATACGGAGGAAACCCACGCAAGCACATGGAGGACATACAGCACAGATATGGCCTTGTTGAGACCCCGACCCATGGCCTCAGTGGTGTGAGGTGGTAATGCTAACCACTACGCCGTCATGCTGCCCATAGTATACACTTCATTATGATAGGCTGATAGAATGGTCCAGAGATCATTCTATAAATATGTTATCTGCTAGTTATAATGTTAATATTGGACCTGCTGCAAGTACACAACACATGGCATTCCAATGCACATCCAGGTGACGTAGTCTGGCTGCTTATAGATTGCGATGTTTACATTTACGCCGCGTGCGCCTACTAGCAACCCTACGCGCACGTCCGCTCTGCAGAGGCGTCTCCCACGAGGGTGCGCCTTGCAGCGCCCACTCGCTACAGCATAAAGTCCAGTTGCATCCGGCAGGCTTTCCTGTACCAGGCCGGCTGCATCCCCAAACCTATTAGCCACGCAGATAAGAGCCTAATCCCCGTGTAGATTGAAGGAGGAATAAATCCATCTGACTATTTTGCCTTTAATTACTTTAATGCACCAATGAAAATTACTGTTTTATTACTCATCTAGATGGACCGCGCACACGGCACAATGAACTGAGTTTTATATTAAGACGCTGAATTTGGTTAATCACTCACTCTCAGCATGTTAATAAAGTCTCCTTAATACATCGGGCCCTATCTATCAATCTCTCTGAGTGGAGTTGTTCTTAGCAAAATGAGTCCAGAAAGGCTCGCTCGCTCCCTCTCTCTCTCGCTCCCTCTCTCTCTCGGTTCCTCGCTCTTTCTCTGCTAAAAATATCTTCCATCGTTTCGATTTCTGTTAAACCGCCTGCATTGTTGTTCCCCTGACCCTAGAAACAGGCACTTGGAAGGTTACGAACCCTTTTAATGGCCCACTAGGGACTACGCCGGCTGCGCTTGACACCGTATCTGATAGATTGGGGCTCATGCTTGCGGGAAACAACCTCAGCACAGACGTAACCTTGACCTTTATCCTCACTTGAAGCGTGAGATGCGCCCTCAGCCGCGCACCTCGCCATGGGCCTAAGCAGCACACCCGGAAATCTTCAATGCTCGCCCCAAAGTAAACGCACATGAACACTGAATATTATACAAAGCGAATGTGTCAGCCCAGAACTTTTTGTTTTTCTGGAGCCAAAAGAGCCTTTATTACGCTTTAATATCAAACCAGGAAGCATGCTGTAATTGTTGTGCAATAATACGTGTGCGTCCGCGGCCTTAGCGCGCTGACAGTAAGTGGTACGTTAGGGGGACGGGTCCTAATTATGCGACAAGAGGTGAATAGCAGCTGCCAACACGGCCTACTGTGTCGGCAATCGCTATGTGACATGGGGAATGTGAGCATTTAAATGAACCGTATAATCTACTTTATTGCAAAATCAGAATCTCCTTCATCAGAATCGTAGGTAACACGGCGGCCCGCGGCGCACATTTCTATCATGATTAATATTATTGTATTAGCATATTATCTGATTCTGTCAGACAGGCTGAATGCCTTCAATCTGCTGGGCTCGAGAACAGTGGCGGATTCGGGGGGGGTCACACAGCAGTGCTGCTCAGGAGAATAACAGGGGGCTGGCATTGTGTTCAGCTATACATGTGCTGGTTGCCCTTTCCCCGGACTGGGACAATGTGTGTTCGATGAGAGACCCACAAAAAAACCTCTTGGCAAGTTGTTTGATTTATGACAATAACAATGGTATAGAGTAGAATTACTAGAGGTGCCGCCACATTGTGCAGTGTAAGGGACAGAGCGGAGCTGCCACCACACCATGCAGTGTAAGGTACAGAGCGGAGCTGCCACCACATCATGCAGTGTAAGGGACAGAGCGGAGCTGCCACCACATCATGCAGTGTAAGGGACAGAGCGGAGCTGCCACCACATTATGCAGTGTATGGGACAGAGCGGAGCTGCTGCACATCATACAGTGTAAGGGACAGAGCGGAGCTGCCACCACACCATGCAGTGTAAGGGACAGAGCGGAGATGCCACCACATCATGCAGTGTAAGGGACAGAGCGGAGCTGCCACCACACCATGCAGTGTAAGGGACAGAGCAGAGCTGCCGCCACATCATGCAGTGTAAGGGACAGAGCGGAGCTGCTGCCACATCATGCAGTGTAAGGGACAGAGCGGAGCTGCCACCACATCATGCAGTTTAAGGGACAGAGCGGAGCTGCCGCCACATCATGCAGTGTAAGGGACAGAGCAGAGCTGCCACCACATCATGCAGTGTAAGGGACAGAGCGGAGCTGCCGCCACATCATGCAGTGTATGGGACAGAGCGGAGCTGCCACCACATCATACAGTGTAAGGGAGAGAGCGGAGCTGCCACCACATCATGCAGTGTAAGGGACAGAGCAGAGCTGCCACCACATCATACAGTGTAAGGTACAGAGCGGAGCTGCCACCACATCATACAGTGTAAGGTACAGAGCGGAGCTGCCACCACATCATGCAGTGTAAGGGACAGAGCGGAGCTGCCACCACACCATGCAGTGTAAAGTACAGAGCGGAGCTGCCACCACATCATGCAGTGTAAGGGACAGAGCGGAGCTGCCACCACATCATGCAGTGTAAGGGACAGAGCGGAGCTGCCACCACATTATGCAGTGTATGGGACAGAGCGGAGCTGCTGCACATCATACAGTGTAAGGGACAGAGCGGAGATGCCACCACATCATGCAGTGTAAGGGACAGAGCGGAGCTGCCACCACATCATGCAGTGTAAGGGACAGAGCAGAGCTGCCGCCACATCATGCAGTGTAAGGGACAGAGCAGAGCTGCTGCCACATCATGCAGTGTAAGGGACAGAGCGGAGCTGCCACCACATCATGCAGTTTAAGGGACAGAGCGGAGCTGCCGCCACATCATGCAGTGTAAGGGACAGAGCGGAGCTGCCACCACATCATGCAGTGTAAGGGACAGAGCGGAGCTGCCACCACATCATGCAGTGTAAGGGACAGAGCGGAGCTGCCACCACATCATGCAGTGTAAGGGACAGAGCGGAGCAGCCACCACATCATGCAGTGTAAGGGACAGAGCGGAGCTGCCACCACATCATGCAGTGTAAGGGACAGAGCGGAGCTGCCACCACATCATGCAGTGTAAGGGACAGAGCGGAGAAGCCACCACAGCATGCAGTGTAAGGGATAGAGCAGAGCTGTCACCACATCATGCAGTGTAAGGGACAGAGCGGAGCTGCCACCACATCATGCAGTGTAAGGGACAGAGCGGAGCTGCCACCACATCATGCAGTGTAAGGGACAGAGCAGAGCTGCCACCACACTTAATGCAGTGTAAGGGACAGAGTGGAGCTGCCACCATATCATGCAGTGTAAGGGACAGAGCGGAGCTGCCACCACATCATGCAGTGTAAGGGACAGAGCGGAGCTACCACCACATCATGCAGTGTAAGGGACAGAGCGGAGCAGCCACCACATCATGCAGTGTAAGGGACAGAGCGGAGCTGCCACCACATCATGCAGTGTAAGGGACAGAGCGGAGCTGCCACCACATCATGCAGTGTAAGGGACAGAGCGGAGCTGCCGCCACATCATGCAGTGTAAGGGACAGAGCGGAGCTGCCACCACATCATGCAGTGTAAGGGACAGAGCGGAGCTGCCACCACATCATGCAGTGTAAGGGACAGAGCAGAGCTGCCACCACATCATGCAGTGTAAGGGACAGAGCGGAGCTGCCGCCACATCATGCAGTGTATGGGACAGAGCGGAGCTGCCGCCACATCATACAGTGTAAGGGACAGAGCGGAGCTGCCACCACATCATGCAGTGTAAGGGACAGAGCAGAGCTGCCACCACATCATACAGTGTAAGGTACAGAGCGGAGCTGCCACCACATCATACAGTGTAAGGGAGAGAGCGGAGCTGCCACCACATCATGCAGTGTAAGGGACAGAGCAGAGCTGCCACCACATCATACAGTGTAAGGTACAGAGTGGAGCTGCCACCACATCATACAGTGTAAGGTACAGAGCGGAGCTGCCACCACATCATGCAGTGTAAGGGACAGAGCGGAGCTGCCACCACACCATGCAGTGTAAGGTACAGAGCGGAGCTGCCACCACATCATGCAGTGTAAGGGACAGAGCGGAGCTGCCACCACATCATGCAGTGTAAGGGACAGAGCGGAGCTGCCACCACATTATGCAGTGTATGGGACAGAGCGGAGCTGCTGCACATCATACAGTGTAAGGGACAGAGCGGAGCTGCCACCACACCATGCAGTGTAAGGGACAGAGCGGAGATGCCACCACATCATGCAGTGTACGGGACAGAGCGGAGCTGCCACCACATCATGCAGTGTAAGGGACAGAGCAGAGCTGCCGCCACATCATGCAGTGTAAGGGACAGAGCAGAGCTGCTGCCACATCATGCAGTGTAAGGGACAGAGCGGAGCTGCCACCACATCATGCAGTTTAAGGGACAGAGCGGAGCTGCCGCCACATCATGCAGTGTAAGGGACAGAGCGGAGCTGCCACCACATCATGCAGTGTAAGGGACAGAGCGGAGCTGCCACCACATCATGCAGTGTAAGGGACAGAGCGGAGCTGCCACCACATCATGCAGTGTAAGGGACAGAGCGGAGCTACCACCACATCATGCAGTGTAAGGGACAGAGCGGAGCAGCCACCACATCATGCAGTGTAAGGGACAGAGCGGAGCTGCCACCACATCATGCAGTGTAAGGGACAGAGCGGAGCTGCCACCACATCATGCAGTGTAAGGGACAGAGCGGAGCAGCCACCACAGCATGCAGTGTAAGGGATAGAGCAGAGCTGTCACCACATCATGCAGTGTAAGGGACAGAGCGGAGCTGCCACCACATCATGCAGTGTAAGGGACAGAGCGGAGCTGCCACCACATCATGCAGTGTAAGGGACAGAGCAGAGCTGCCACCACACTTAATGCAGTGTAAGGGACAGAGTGGAGCTGCCACCATATCATGCAGTGTAAGGGACAGAGCGGAGCTGCCACCACATCATGCAGTGTAAGGGACAGAGCGGAGCTACCACCACATCATGCAGTGTAAGGGACAGAGCGGAGCAGCCACCACATCATGCAGTGTAAGGGACAGAGCGGAGCTGCCACCACATCATGCAGTGTAAGGGACAGAGCGGAGCTGCCACCATATCATGCAGTGTAAGGGACAGAGCGGAGCAGCCACCACAGCATGCATTGTAAGGGATAGAGCAGAGCTGTCACCACATCATGCAGTGTAAGGGACAGAGCGGATCTGCCACCACATCATGCAGTGTAAGGGACAGAGCGGAGCTGCCACCACATCATGCAGTGTAAGGGACAGAGCGGAGCTGCCACCACATCATGCAGTGTAAGGGACAGAGCGGAGCTGCTGCACATCATACAGTGTAAGGGACAGAGCGGAGCTGCTGCACATGCCCAGTGTACCAGCTTCTTCTACCAAGTTTGCTGTGTGTGTGTATGTGTGGATCCTCAATCAATGCACTGGACTAGAGAGCAGCTGCCAGGAGGAAGAGACAGGAGCCTTATTATGAGGTGGGAGGATGTGAGCTTAGTGCAGAACTGGTTCTATGACGTTTGTGTATTTATTATGGGACCTTTTCCTGACCACTTATTTATATTGTGTAAATGTATGATTCAGCCTATACTATAGATAGACCATCTATAGTGTAAGATATTAATGCTGTATTCCATACGGTATCCTGTGTATGAAAAGACCAATGTGTACATTCATATACAGGGTGGATACTAGATTCTACTACCGTTTCCACAGACTCCCACACTTGCTCCAATATTCTGCAAAGTGGGAGATGGTGGAACGCATTTGGAAACCCCCCTCTACATACTCTGTACATAGACACCAACTACACTGTCTGTGCGCATCACTTACTGGCAGGATGGCGGCCAGGTTAGTTTGGCATGAAGTCCCTGTAGTGATTCCCCACATGGCGTCAAGCGTTGTTCTAAGGCCACGCTGGACATAGGCGCCACCATGACACCTCCGATCAGGTGACCAATGTTCACCTATCCAGTTGTCTCAGGTGTGATCACGTGATACAGGTGAATCGAGGTTGAAACACTTCCTGGTTCTGTCCAATTTGCTGCTGCAGCCAGCAGCAAATCATCAGCCATCTGGGGGGGGATATAAGCAGTCTTCCCAGAACCATCCAGTGCCTTGAACAACTTGTTACTTCTGTAATTCGTCTGGAGAATTTACGGCTCCAGGCTACTCCAGCTATTTGTATACATACTCACTGGATGCAGTCAAAATCCCGAATGGGTCAAAATACCGAATTGGTCAAAATACCGACAAGGACAAAATCCCGACATTTAAAATCCCGACAAGGACAAAATCCCGACATATAGAATGTACAGATGAAACAGACTTTGGGTCGACAGGTCGTGAGGTCGATATGTTTTTTTTTCACTGTTTTTTGAGCCGACATGTGCCGACAGGCGGTATTACATGCCCTACCATCCACTAGGGTGTGGTGGGAGAACAAAATAGTGTGCCGAGCGCAGCGAGGCACCGTGCCCGAAGCATTGCCAGCGAAGCAAGCAATGCGAGGGGCTGTGGTTCACTTCCAACTGTGTCCATGTCGAACGTGTCGGCATTCGGGTAAAAAAAACAGTGAAAAAAAACCATGTCGACCTGTCGACCCAAAATCATGTTGACTGTTTCACCTGTACATTCTATATGCCGGTATTTTGACCTTGTCAGGATTTTAAATGTCGGGATTTTGACCTTGTCAGTATTTTGACCCATTCGGGATTTTGACTCATACCAGTGAGTTCTCCAAAACACACAAACCCCACTAGGAGAGGGTGGCTACCCCAATAAACCCCATGTTGACTCTCTACTCCACCTTGGAGATAGTACAACCCCCTGATCAGTTGCAGGGTCCTGCAATGTATAACAACAGCTAGTAATGTAACCTGCAGAGATCAGTCAATGAAGACCTGCAGGTGGGTGGTTGGACCCCTACCAGCACCCTCCTGCTATAGAAGTGGCCCCGCAGGCATCCCAAGGTCCTGTAAAATGCCCTCTGGATCCCACTGTTCCTATGGGGCAGATGAAGTCCATATGAGCTTATGCCAAGCTCCCAGCTGTGGTCGGGAAGAAGCTGTAGATAAAACCAAAGCCGGCTCTATTCGCGAGTCAGCTGTCTAGGGCGCTGGGATCTGGGGGGGGGGGCATCTATCACAAAATGACAGCTGTAGACATCCTCAGTGTAGATAATGCAGATGGGCCCAGAGATCTTCCAAGCTGCCACCTCCACATCACTGAAAGGGCTGGAGAGTGGGTATTGGTGCCAGTGTGATGTTTTGGCTGAGGTGCCCAGAATAATATAAGAACCTTCACCAAGGCTCAGGTCTGTTCTGTTGGTGGGGGCATAAGAGGCAGCGGGGCTGGTATCACCCTGTGGGCATCTAATTAGTACATATGGTGTCCTGTGTGTCGCTGTATAGCCCGCTGCCAATGTAACAAGAGATTGTGTCCTCTATGGAAATAAGGAGCATCGCTACATCTGTGCATGATATGTCCTTGTACCGGAGCCATTGTGTCGGAGCTTGTGTGATCACTGGATCATTGTGACGTGGAGGCCGTCGGTGGCCATGGACTGTACAAAGCTGTATGTACAGTCAGCATTAATAGAGGAGTAATACACAAAGCTGCATTCGTCAATGTTTCTCTTACGGAACAATGTGTATTATCATAGCGTTCTATGTACAGCGGTCCTAGAGGAACAGATGGGTACAGAACATTGTGCTCCAAGCTTCTCCCTGAAGGACAAGTGCACACAGCCCCCATCCATAACCGCGCACCCCCCATCCATAGGCCGCACTCCCCCCATCCATAGGCCGCGCTCCCCCCCATCCCTGACACTGAGCGTCATCTCCTGCGTTCCCAACACGCTTCTCCCTGAAGGACAAGTGCACACAGCCCCCATCCATAACTGCGCACCCCCCATCCATAGGCCGCGCTCCCCCATCCATAGGCCGCGCTCCCCCCATCCCTGACACTGAGCGTCATCTCCTGCGTTCCCAACACGCTTCTCCCTGAAGGACAAGTGGACACAGCCCCCATCCATAGGCCGCGCTCCCCCATCCATAGGCCGCGCTCCCCCATCCATAGGCCACGCTTTTCCATCCATAGGTCGCGCTCGCCCCATCCATAGGCCGCGCTCCCCACATCCATAGGCAGCGCTCCCCCCCATCCATAGGCCGCGCTCCCCCCATCCCTGACACTGAGTGCCATCTCCTGCGTTCCCAACACGCTTCTCCCTGAAGGACAAGTGCACACAGCCCCCATCCATAGGCCGCGCTCCCCCATCCATAGGCCGCGCTCCCCCCATCCATAGGCCGCGCTCCCCCCCATCCCTGACACTGAGCGCCATCTCCTGAGTTCCCAACACGCTTCTCCCTGAAGGACAAGTGCACACAGCCCCCATCCATAGGCCACGCTCCCCCCATCCATAGGCCGCGCTCCCCACATCCATAGGCAGCGCTCCCCACATCCATAGGCAGCACTCCCCCCATCCTTAGGCCACACTCCCCCCATCCATAGACCGTGCTCTCCCCCCATCCATAGGCCGCGCTCCCCCCATCCATAGGCCGCGCTCCCCACATCCATAGGCAGCGCTCCCCCCATCCATAGGCCGCGCTCCCCACATCCATAGGCAGCACTCCCCCCATCCATAGGCCGCGCTCCCCACATCCATAGGCAGCACTCCCCCCATCCTTAGGCCACGCTCCCCCCATCCATAGACTGTGCTCTCCCCCCATCCATAGGCCGCGCTCCCCACATCCATAGGCAGCGCTCCCCCCATCCATAGGCCGCGCTCCCCACATCCATAGGCAGCACTCCCCCCATCCATAGGCCGCGCTCTCCACATCCATAGGCAGCACTCCCCCCATCCTTAGGCCACGCTCCCCCCATCCATAGACCGTGCTCTCCCCCCATCCATAGGCCGCGCTCCCCCCATCCATAGGCCGCGCTCCCCACATCCATAGGCAGCACTCCCCCCATCCATAGGCCGCGCACCCCACATCCATAGGCAGCACTCCCCCCATCCATAGGCAGCACTCCCCCCATCCATAGGCCGCGCACCCCACATCCATAGGCCGCGCTCCCCCCATCCATAGGCCGCGCTCCCCACATCCATAGGCCGCGCTCCCCCCATCCATAGGCCGCGCTCCCCCCATCCATAGGCCGCGCTCCCCACATCCATAGGCCGCGCTCCCCACATCCATACGCAGCGCTCCCCCCATCCATAGGCCGTGCACCCCCCATCCATAGGCCGCGCACCCCCCATCCATAGGCCGCGCTCCCCCCATCCATAGGCCGCGCTCCCCATATCCATAGGCAGCGCTCCCCCCATCCATAGGCCGCGCTCCCCCCATCCATAGGCCGTGCACCCCCCATCCATAGGCCGCGCTCCCCCCATCCATAGGCCGCGCACCCCCCATCCATAGGCCGCGCTCCCCCCATCCATAGGCCGCGCACCCCCCATCCATAGGCCGCGCTCTCCCATCCCTGACACTGAGCATCATCTCCCACCTTCCCAACATGTCCTCCTCTGTACAGGGTGTGGATCATAGGTGTCAGTGTCAACACTCAATAAGTTGACACTGACAAAAGCTCGACACAAGCAAACTGGCGACATGGCAATGCTTAACGCATGAAAAAGGTTGATATGAGTTTTTCACGATTATTTTAGTTTTTGAACTTTTTCATACTTTAACATGCGAGTGGGCTCCGAGTGGGAAGGGTAAAGTGCGCCGGGGCGGCGGAAGACACCTGTCGCATGTCAACCTTTTGTCCTTGTCGCCCTAGTCAACTTTTTGTCAGGGTCAACTTTTTTGATGTTGCCTTATTGACTGTCCTGACACTGTAGAACCTCGTCCAGCTCTGAGTACTTCCGACCACGTCCGGCGTATGTTCTATGCCACCTATTTTACAGGACTCCCCCGCTAGGGGTGCATCGCGGGACCCCGGGATATAGGCGATTTCATTCCCTCCAATCCTGGGATTTCGGGTTTGAAATGCTAATATGCACTTCATCCCTTTCTGCCGGGCAGCACCGCGCACCGGAAGCGCTTGGCACCGTAGCTGCCTGAAAACCATATTGTGCGGCTGCCCAAGGTGACCTCTAACGTCAAGCTGTGCAGCAACTCGCCAGCCGCCCCCACTGCCGCTTACCACCACCCGCCCTCTCCGCCATGTCCACTGCCCCCACCCGCCCTATCTGCCACATCCTCCGGCCCTTGACCGCTCTCCCTGCTGCGTTCACCTAGCCTGCCCTCTCCACCCACTGAAGGACTGATTCTAAGCAGTTCCCAGCATGGCGCCGCATCAGGAGGTCAATCTCGGGATTGAAAAAATGGCCCAGGATTGGCGTCCCTACTCCCTGCCCAACACGTGCTTTGCATATACAGTAATTCATCTCCCACCGCTCTTCTGATATAAGGCTCAGAATAGGACCCCCCTCCCCCCCCCCCCCTCCACACACATACACTGTACAGCACTGTAGATATTTATGGCACATTATAAATAACAAATAATAATGTAATCTGTATTCCCAGCCATGAGACAGTATGCATTAGTGTGGACGCCTCGGGAATCCGTACTGTGACAGAAGATAACTCGGCGAATTGCTTCCAATACACCTGACGTTGGGTGATGGTCATAGGCATTCAGTACTGTATGGTTGGCTGTAAGTGACCGGGGGAGGGGGGTATGCGTTGATACTAACCTTTGTGCATTCTCTCTATGTAACACAGTTGTGGTTTTGGGACATTTTTGCTCATGCGCTATTGCAAGAAAATCACCCAATGTCATTACCACTGGTGTCCCATGTGACTCTGAATTGGGCAAGGGGTACCATTCTTTACAGCAGTAGGAAGCGGAGAGACAGAAGAGCCATGTATAGTGCAAACTGAGTGGCAGCAGAGAGCAATAAAATGAAACAAGGAAGGAAAGAAGAAGGGAAGGAAGGAAGTAAAGAAAAAAGGGAAGGAAAAGAAGGAAGAAAATAAGAAAATAAGAGGAAGGGACAGAAAGGAAAGGAAGGAAAAGAAAGAAATGAAAGAAAGGATGAAAGGAACAGACGGAAAGGAAAAGGAAAAAGGAAAGAAGAAGGGAAGAAGGAAAGGAAAAGAAGAGGAAGGGACGGAAAGGAAGGAAGGTAAAGAAGGATCGGAAAGGGAAAGAAGGAAAGTAAATAAAAAAAGGAACAGAAAGGAAAAGAGACAAATGAAGGAAAGGATGAAAGGAAAAGAAGGAAAGGAAGGAATGGGAACGAAAAGAAGAAAAGGAAAGGAAGGGAAGAATGGGAAGGAACGGAAAGGAAGGAACGGGAGGAACAGAAGGAAATAGAACAAAAGGAAGTAATGGAAAGGAAAAGAAATGAAAGGACAGAATAGAAAGGAAGGAAGGAAAAGAAGGAAAGGAAAAGAATGAAAGGAAGGAAGGGAAAGGAAGGAGCAGAAAGGAAGGAATGGGAGGAATGGAAAGGAAGGAAAAGAAGGTAAGGAAGGAACGTAAAGGAAAAGAATGAAAGGAAGGAAGGAAAGTAAACGAAGGAAAGAAAAAAAAAAAAAAAAAAAAAAAAAAGAAAGAAATAAGAGCAACTCCTTAGCCTGCATGGCACTCAGTGTGAAAGACAAATACAATTCTTTTTAATGAATCTTTATTGGTGGAGGCAGAATGGATTCCTCTGTCCGTCTGTTTCCTTTTTTGCAGATATTATGGATTTCCCAGCACTTGCCGCACAGTTGCTCTGCTGAGGACTGACGCTGACTGAACAGGAAGAAAACAACGAGGAGCCCTCCCCATACAGACACTGCCATATACATGGAGACTGCAATTCATCTATGTACTAATGAGAGTAGATACACCACATAAGAAAACGTGTTACATTGTACCTTTAAATGGGCAATTAAATAAAGGCGCTTAAGAATTAATGACCGATCCTGTTATACGAGATGTAATTTCAGAATGCAGCCCATTTGTTAATTATTATTATAAATACAAAGTAAAAGAACAAATAAAAGCGAGAAATCAGATATTGTATAATGAGCTGTTTTATCTACAAATTGTGGAGTTGCCAGAATAATTACCCCGTCACATATCCCGGGACTGTGCAGCCAATGTGCACTTAGAAAACCTGGAAGGCGCAACTAGAATGATCAATATCTTTTATTATTAGCCGGGTTTTGGCTTCTGTAAAACTATAAATAACAAATCACGACATCTGCAAACGCTCCTAGAAATCGCTATCGGCGTGGTAAAAATAACATTAGGATACAGGGACGGCGCCTACCGGCATCACTGTACTAACAGCGCAGGGATACTAAGCTGCTGCACAGGACTCTTGTCCGAGCCAAATATTAATCATAGGAAAATGTAAATAGCAGCATAAAATACCTTTTTTTTATTCAACCATATTTTGTAAATGATAATTCTTAATATTAGCAGGGCCTAAAGCTGTAAAGGGTGGTAGCAGGAAGCGGTCACTATGACTATAGAGACTAGGTCGACACGACTATGCCATCGCTGGGACCTGACACAAGTGTATTGCTAATTAAAGCATTTAACTGTGTGGGTCTTAAAAGTTTAACACAAGTAGTGACATCACTAAGAGTGCAGCCTATCCAGTCACTAGGAACCAGTGACATCACTGAGAGTGCAGCCTATCCAGTCACTAAGATCCTTTTACATCACTGAGAGTGCAGCCTATCCATCCACTAGGAACCAGTGACATCACTGAGAGCGCAGCCTATCCATCCACTAGGAACCAGTGACATCACTGAGAGTGCAGCCTATCCAGTCACTAGGAACCAGTGACATCACTGAGAGTGCAGCCTATCCAGTCACTAGGATCCTTTTACATCACTGAGAGTGCAGCCTATCCAGTCACTAAGATCCTTTGACATCACTGAGAGTGCAGCCTATCCAGTCACTACCAGCCAGTGACCTCACTGAGAGCGCGGCCTATCCATCCACTAGGAGCCAGTGACATCAATGAGAGCACAGCCTATCCAGTCACTAGAAGCCAATGACATTACTGAGAGTGCAGCCTATCCAGTCACTATGAACCAGTGACATCACTGAGAACACAGCCTACCCAGTCACTAGGAACCAGTGACATCACTGAGAGTGTGGCCTATCCAGTCACATGAAACAAGTGACATCACTGAGAGCGCGGCCTATCCAGTCACTGGGAACCAGTGACATCACTGAGAGCGCATCCCATCCAGTCACTATGAGCCAGTGTCATCACTGAAAGTGCAGCCTATCCAGTCACTAGGAAGCAGTGACATCACTGAGAGTGCAGCCTATCCAGTCACTGGAAACCAGTGACATCACTGAGAGTGCAGCCTATCCAGTTACTAGGAATCAGTGACATCACTGAGAGTGCAGCCTATCCTGTCACTAGGAGCCAGTGACATCACTGAGAGTGCGGCCTATCCAGTCACTTGAAACCAGTGACATCACTGAGAGCGCAGCCTATCTAGTCACTAGGAACCAGTGACATCACTGAGAGTGTGGCCTATGCAGTCACTAGGAGCCAGTGTTATCACTGAGAGCGCAGCCTATCTAGTCACTAGGAGCCAGTGACATCACTGAGAGCGCAGGCCACCCAGTCACTAGGAGCCAGTGACATAACTAAGAGTGCAGCCTATCCAGTCACTAGGAACCAGTGACATCACTGAGAGCGCAGCCTATCCAGTCACTAGGAACCAGTGACATCACTGAGAGTGCAGCCTATCCATTCACTAGGAACCAGTGACATCACTGAGAGCGTGGCCTATCCAGTCACTAGGAGCCAGTGACATTACTGAGAGCGCAGCCTATCCAGTCACTAGGAGCCAGTGACATCACTGAGAGCGTGGCCTATCCAGTCACTAGGAGCCAGTGATATCACTGAAAGTGCAGCCCATCCAGTCACTAGGAGCCAGTGACATCACTGAGAGTGCAGCCTATCCAGTCACTAGGAAGCAGTGACATCACTTAGAGCGCAGCCTATCCAGTCACTAGGAGCCAGTGACATCACTGAGAGTGCTGCCAATCCAGTCACTAGGAACCAGTGACATCACTGAGAGCGTGGCCTATCCAGTCACTAGGAGCCAGTGATATCACTGAAAGTGCAGCCCATCCAGTCACTAGGAGCCAGTGACATCACTGAGAGTGCAGCTCATCCAGTCACTAGGAGGCAGTGACATCACTGAAAGTGCAGCCCATCCAGTCACTAGGAGCCAGTGACATCACTGAGAGTGCGGCCTATACAGTCACTAGGCGCCAGTGACATCACTGAGATCGCAGCCTATCCAGTCACTAGTAGCCAGTGACATCACTGAGAGTGCAGCTCATCCAGTCACTAGGAGCCAGTGACATCACTGAAAGTGCAGCTCATCCAGTCACTAGGAGCCAGTGACATCACTGAGAGTGCGGCCTATCCAGTTACTAGGAATCAGTGAAATCACTGAGAGTGCAGCCTATCCTGTCACTAGGAGCCAGTGACATCACTGAGAGTGCGGCCTATCCAGTCACTTGAAAGCAGTGACATCACTGAGAGCGCAGCCTATCTAGTCACTAGGAACCAGTGACATCACTGATAGTGCAGCCTATGCAGTCACTAGGAGCCAGTGACATCACTGAGAGTGCAGCCAATCCAGTCACTAGGAACCAGTGACATCACTGAGAGCGCAGCCCATCCAGTCACTAGGAACCACTGACATCACTGAGAGCAGAGGCGTAGCTACCGTAAGGCAGCCACCGCGGCTGCTTGGGGGAGCAAGCGCCAGCGGGGCGCCCCCGGTGCCCGGGCACTCTGGTCAGACCCCCCCTTACCCCTCCGCATGCCGCCGCCACCGCATTCAGTCCGGCACCGCAGATAGCCTCCGGGCTCCGTCTCCTGCAGTAATGAAAAATGTCACGACAAAATGGCTGCCCCCTAATAGCAGACAGTTTTTACGGATGCTAGAGGAGGCCGCCGCCTCCTCTAACATCCCTAAAAAAACTGTCTGCTGTACAGGGGCAGCCATTTTGTCATGTCATTTTTCATTACTGCAGGAGACGGAGCCCGGAGGCTATCTGCGGTGCCGGACTGAATGCTGGGCCGGCGGCGGCATGCGGAGGGGTAAGGTAATTTTTTGGCGGGGGGGCGCCACAATATTAGTTACGCCTCTGACTGAGAGTGCAGCCTATCCAGTCACTAGGAACCAGTGACATCACTGAGAGCGTAGCCTATCCAGTCACTAGGAGCCAGTGACATCACTGAGAGCGCAGCCTATCCAGTTACTAGGAGCCAGTGACATCACTGAGAGTGCAGCCTATCCAATCACTAGGAGCCAGTGACATCACTGAGAGTGCAGCCTATCCAATCACTAGGAGCCAGTGACATCACTGAGAGTTCAGCCTATCCAGTCACTAGGAGCCAGTGACATCACTGAGGTGCCCATTTACTACATACATTTTATAAGTTTAAGAATATTTGGGCGTCATTTTATATGTAAAACCGTACCAAAGCACCATAGGTGGAAATGTGTACACCTGCCCCACTTAAGCTGCATGGTTACTAATCCCATTGTCACATCAACCCTTTAACCGTGTAGACCTTAAGCACTGTCTACCTCTAAACCCTGTTGATTAAATGGATCATATGCCTATTGACTGTAGACCTACCATTGTCAACCAAAGCACTGAGATCCCAAAAAACATATCAATATTCACCCCCCCCCCCCCCCCCACTCTACAACTGCCCTCTTATTCTTTTGTGTCTATACACATTAAAGAACAACCAATCATAAATGACAACAGGAAAAACACCGCACCATTCCGAAGACAATGATCTCAAATAAGTACAATGCTCCCAGGCCCCGTTACTGATTCTGGGAGCGAACAAAAAATGGTAACTTTTTACCTTGAACAAACCGTGCTGCAGTGCGGGGGCAAAAACATTCATTGTTCTGCTGCAAAGTAATCCCTGGTTTATTTTATTTTGTTTAAACATCACATTTCTCTTGTAATTCTGAAACAGCAAAAAAAAATGGACGAGGTTACAGAACAACAAACAGAGGGGTAGAAAACAATGAAGCGGCACAAAAAAAAAATACAGTTATAAGAGGCATAAACAAATACAATACTGTAGGTAACAGTCAATGAAGAAACAAAAATCAACAAATATAATATAATACAGTTCAAGTGTCACTTTCTCTAACAATCTAATACATACACAAGAGCCTAATAAATCAGGTCATGGTCATGGTCATTGTATGACAGGTCCCCACGGAAGAATTGGAAAATGGCCATTCTAAAGCTGTGTACAGACGCTTTGATTTTTCCCTGTTTTCGATTCGAGTTTGCTTATAGAAGGAAAACCACATTGAATGGTTTTTAATTACACTTTTGATCTGCATTCGATTCGATGCACGCCAAGGAAATATCAAATTTGATCCAGTAAATTGAATGTGTACAATGTACCATGAATGTAAATCGAATTCAGTATCGAAATAGATATCTAATGCAAAAGTACAGATCTAATGCCAAATTGAATGGGAAGATCTAATACCAGATCTAATAGAAAATCGAATCTAACATCGAATCTAAAGTAAAACGAAGTGTGTGTACATAGCTTTAGGGGCGGAAGACTTTCAATACATTAGAAATAAAGGCAAAAACCGCCATCCATAATCTAGAAACAGTGAAATGTAATAGGATGAGAGATTCAGAAAGTGAGAGATTTGGTAAGAAATCTCCAGTTTTTTTAAAGTGGCAATCATTTACACAGCAAAACCAGTGTGATTTTGCTGTATAAATGATTGCCACTTTAAAAAAACTGGAGATTTCTTACCAAATCTCTCACTTTCTGAATCTCTCATCCTATTACATTTCACCCATAGGGTGAGATTTAATAGGATGCGATTTTAGTAAGGTTCCGAAATCACACCTTATCGCAATTTTCTAAATCCCAAGAATTTGATGAGATGTGAATGTGCGGCAAAACAATGCGATATGGTGTGATTAAATGTGTGAATTTGAGGACATGTGCGATTTGGGAGACATGTAAAAAACAAAAACAAAAAAAAAAACGGCGTGGGGTCCCCCCTCCTGAGCATAACCAGCCTCAGGCTCATTGAGCCAGTCCTGGTTCATAAATACAGGGGACAAAAAAATCTGAGGTTCCCCTGTATTTAGGAAACAGCACCGGGCTCCAACAGCCCGCGGTGTTATGCCACAGCCGGGGGACACTTTTTACGTAAGGTTCCCTCGGCTGTACCATGCGCACCGTGGCTGGTTAGCCCTATTTTCACCCAGTGATAATGGGCAGGACTGTCTAACTCCCATCTAAGCGGTGGTAGCCTGCTCTGTATTTGCAGCTTCCCGTTCCCTTCCCATCTGTTGAGTTTTGGAGTCTCACCTGCATTTCGCTGCTTTGTCCTGATGGCATTGATCCAAGGGATGACGTCAACGCTGAATGAGGTCCTCCGCCAGCTCCGTATTATCTGCAGGCACTCAGAGATATTGCTGTAGAGAGACACAAACACAGCTGTACAACCTGGGCTATCTGTGCGTGGATGCGCCACATCCGGAGCAGTCACAATATTTGTACATTACTCTCATCCCCGTATTGCTGGGAATTGTTGCTAAATGCAATTTGTACGCCATTAACGTAAGAGGAAAGACAAGCATTGTACGTCTGTATCGTATCATTACACAACAATACACGCTGCACTAATGATGCTGAGGAAGACGCAGAATTGCGTCGAAAACGCGTTTCAGGCGGTTACACGGGAAATACGTATATGGTAATTGTCTTGTCTTTCAGACATGACCTACTGTACTGTATGCCTGTAAGTCTTCAGACAAAACTTCTGAGGTACAGATCGTAGTGTACACTATGCAGGCAAAAGTGATGGGGCACTGATAGCAAATAGATCATTGAGATGTTACTGAGCGTCACTAAAAGAAACACCGGCTCCGACAAAGTAATGTCTTACAAACTAGAATTTAGCGGCCCATACTATGGCCTCTGCTCTAAGCAGAAATACTGGCCAGGGTGATCGTCATTGCTTCATCTAGACCGTTTTTTTGGGAGGAGGTTAATAAGTCGCCTTGGTGGCACGTTTAAATTTGTTGAGACAATGTTGTTCTCTTCATCATATTCATTCCTTACCAATAATGTAGAGAGAGAGGAGGGCCGGTATTAAGCATTGCCACGCCCACTGGCGCAGCCTCTGCGGTTGGGACATCGGTCTGCTGCCGCGATGCCCGGCCACACACGTGTTACGGCGACACTGTTTCTTACTATTACGAACACGCCGACCAAGGTTAATCCCAGGACATGTCGCGTAAAAAGGCGCCCAGGAAAATCTCTGGGACAGGCGATACTTCGGGAATCTTTGTGCGCGGATACAGTAATAATTAGGTGATTAATAATGATCCGCGGAATTAGTCGGCGAGGGCAGTAGCGGCGATGAGGTATTTAGCAGGACGACAGAAGAAAAACTCCTTTGATTTTGAGATCTTATCATCCAAACAGACAGATAAATTATGTAAATCATTTTGTTTTAATCTGGGCTTCACACAACTGGGATATCATTTAAAACACATTAGGAACCAAGAGGAGAAAAAACAGCCTTGTATTTAATTAGGCAGGAAAATGAATTGAGAGCGAATGAATAACAGGGACAGAGATGCAGCTCTGGCTGTTCCTGCATCCGAGCCGCCGCGGCTTGTTAGATGGGAAATTGACATCCAGGGAGACCGCTGCTTAACCCTTACAGTGCCGGGGACGAGCCGGGGCTCAGCTGCGCGGGTAAACATGCATGCAACATGTGCGTCAGCGGCCCTGCGACCACGAAGGATCATGTATTACAGAGCGCAGGGAGGCTCTCATACATGTGCTGCCTTCTAGATGGGTAGAGGATTGCCTTATTAATGAATATAGTGTCCGTCCCAACTCCCGGTGACAGAGGGTCTCACTCAGCTTTGTTAGCATAGCTCTGCAGGTGGGGCAGATGTAACATGTGCAGAGAGAGTTAGATTTGGGTGAAGTATGTTCACAATTAAATCTAATTTGCATCGTAAACCTAAAGCAGTTTAGTATCTGTGGGTTACATGCAAAAGCAGCCAGTATTTACCCTGCACAGAAACAATACAAATGTATTTGCTTCCTTGCATGGCGACATGATTTGTTCCAGACACAATGGTAAGACAGAGTGTCACGTGCACGGTGCCTTCTACAGAGCGCCACGTGCACGGTGCCTCGGACAGAGCATCACGTGCACGGTGCCTCGGACAGAACGTCACGTGCACGGTGCCTCGGACAGAACGTCACGTGCACGGTGCCTCGGACAGAACGTCACGTGCACGGTGCCTCGGACAGAACGTCACGTGCACGGTGCCTCGGACAGAACATCACGTGCACGGTGCCTCGGACAGAACGTCACGTGCACGGTGCCTCGGTCAGAACGTCACGTGCACGGTGCCTCAGACAGAATGTCACGTGCATGCTGCCTCGGATAGAACGTCACGTGCGTGGTGCCTCGGACAGAACCTCACGTGCGCGGTGCCTCGGACAGAACCTCACGTGCGCGGTGCCTCGGACAGAACCTCACGTGTGCGGTGCCTCAGACAGAACGTCAGGTCCACGGTGCCTCGGACAGAACGTCAGGTCCACGGTGCCTCGGACAGAACGTCAGGTCCACGGTGCCTCGGACAGAACGTCAGGTCCACGGTGCCTCGGACAGAACGTCATGTATGCAGAACCTCAACTGCGTGGTGCCTCGGATAGAATGTCAGATCCACCGTGCCTCGGACAGAACATCGAGGGCCAAATGTAATAGGGTGAGAGTTTCAGAAAGTGAGAGATTTTGGGAGAGTTTTCCCATGTTTTTTAAAGCAGCAATCAATTACATGGCAACATCAACCTGGTTTTGCAGTGTAGTTTATTGCTGCTTTAAAAAACATGGGAAAACTCTCCCAAAATCTCTCACTTTCTGAAACTCTCACCCTATTACATTTGGCCCAGGTGTGCGGTGCCTCTGACAATGTCATGTGCCAGAGGGCCTGATTCAACACTTATTGCAAAAGCTAAATCCTTCTCCAACAGACAGGTGCAGAGAGTTGTATTCGGGTGGGGTGTGATCAGACTGAGATGTAACAATAAAGCAGTCAGTATTTACACTGCACAGAAACAAAAAAACACACCCAAATCTAACTCACTTCCTGTCTCCGCCCCCTTGATACCCGCGAATCACAGCTCCTCCCCACTCTATCCTCCATGCAGTTGCATCCTAGAAAATGATTGACAGAATCTGATTGGTTGCTATGGGCAACATCACCTATTTTCTTTTTTAAAAGCTTTAGTACATTTAGCCCAAGTCACCCATACAGGATATTAGCCCATAACTGCCCTCAGTGCCCATACAGGACTCCCCCATAGAACTGCCGCTGGCACCCATACAGGATATTAGCCCATAACTGCCCTCAGTGCCCATACAGGACTCCCCCATAGAACTGCCGCTGGCACCCATACAGGATATTAGCCGATAACTGCCCTCAGTGCCCATACAGGACTCCCCCATAGAACTGCCGCTGTCACCCATACAGGATATTAGCCCATAACTGCCCTCAGTGCCCATACAGGACTCCCCCATAGAACTGCCGCTGGCACCCATACAGGATATTAGCCCATAACTGCCCTCAGTGCCCATACAGGACTCCCCCATAGAACTGCCGCTGTCACCCATACAGGATATTAGCCCATAACTGCCCTCAGTGCCCATACAGGACTCCCCCATAGAACTGCCGCTGTCACCCATACAGGATATTAGCCCATAACTGCCCTCAGTGCCCATACAGGACTCCCCCATAGAACTGCCGCTGGCAACCATACAGGACCCCAATCCATAAAGGACCCTGCCCCATATCTGCTCTATCTGTACAGTGTGATTCCAAAGTTGCAGTACACCCTTTTGTTTAAAAAACTGTGCAGGGAATGGGAAAGCTGACTGATTCAAGATGGGGTACTTGTTTCCTAGAACGGCGCCCACGATATTGATCTTAGGCATCGCAAGGAAAAAAATCGCGCCGGTCGCATCGCATGCGGCCAAAAAATCGCATGCGATGCGACCAACGCGATTTTACATAGGGAACAATGTTAAATGGCCCACAGACCCCAAATACCCACCCTGAAGTGTGAAATGGCCCTCCCAATTGTTAACGCCAGCCCACGATCAACGTCAAGTGTGGCGAGCGCAGCGAGCCCGCGAGGGGCGGCGGTACGTGTCCTCCGACCTTTTCATACCCCCACTATCCACGTCGGCGTGCAGTTGAGAATAGAAAGTGTGGCGAGCGCAGCGAGCCAACGAGCCCGAAGCCCCGCGAGGGGACGCGGATACCTTCACAGCTATACGCGTCCCCTCGTGGGCTTTACAGGTATCCGCGTCCCCTCGCCACACTTTCTATTCTCAACTCCACGCCGAAGTGGATAGTGGGGGTATGAAAAGGTTGGAGGACGCGTACCGCCGCCCCTCGCGGGCTCGCTGCGCTCGCCACGCTTCGGGTTGACGTTGATCGTGGGGTGGCGTTAACAATTGGGGGGGCCATTTCACACTTCAGGGTGGCTATTTGGGGTCTGTGGGCCATTTAACATTGTTCCCTATGTGAAATCGGTAATGGATTTTTTGGCCGCATGCGATGCGACCGACGCGATTTACATTTTACCATGCATTTCTATGTAAAATCGCGGACATCGCATCGGTCGCATCGCATGCCATTATAATGGCATGCGATGTACATGCGATGCCTGCGATGGGCGCCGTTCTAGGAAACAAGTACCCAAGATGGCACCCATGTTCAGTACATATAAAAGATAGCCAACCTCACCCCACCTTACTGGAGTATTCAGTTTTCCTATTTCCTGCACAGTGTTTGCTGTGCTTAATGGCCACTTGTACTAATAGAAAAGCTCTTCTCTGCAGGTGTATCTGAGTTATTGAAGTGCTACAGTACAGTACGTCTGTTTGTGCTTGGATTTATGACACCAGAATAAATAGTTTATGTTCTCTGTGTAGAAGGGCCCTAACAGGCAGCATCTTACTTCCGACTTCCATACTGTTCCGTGTTTCCACAATGTATCGGCAAGCTGGTGTGTTGGGATCTAACGGGTGGATAAAAGGGTTTAATGATCCTTTGTCTGTAACCCTCTTCTGATTCTGATCCCTTTCTCATGCTGACTTTTTCACGTGTCTACTCTTTTTATGTTGACCTTTGACCCTGTCGGCCTTTTATCATATTGACCTTTTGGACTCTACCTATAGACTGTTTATCTAGACACTGTCGAATACCCACACCCGCTTCCAGCACCCATTGTGCCACGCAAGCCAACGGTCAGAGAGGCCAGGAAATCTCCATTCTACGGCGGAGATCCCTTACCTCTTCCCACCTCCTACACAGCAGGCACATGCCTCTGTATTTACAAACGGAGCCCATTGCCACCCTTCCTCCTGAACTGGCATTAGACTATCAATCACTACTGCTGGCCTGTGTACTTTGTCGCAGGACACATTAGCACACTCACAGGGTCCAGCACATGCGCAAAGTACTTTGCAGCGATAGTCTTAGGTATAACCGCACAGCAATAACCCCCATGTGCCATGCAACTGTGGTTGCTATGTGACTCCTCTATAGCAACCCGACGGAACAAACTATGACACAATGTAACTACCCACATCCTACTTAGAGGTTGCCACGGCGATTTACTGTATGTTAAGTAAAATCACAATTTCCTGTTTTTAATCGCCTTGTTACTTGTGTATTATTAGGGATAATACCGCTGCCGGCAGCCTCCTGTTTTTATATGGTGAGAGTACTCACGCGTGGCTCTTTATATCCTTATAATTGACAGCAGAGAGTGCATTATACCACTTATAAACACAAACATGTGTAGCAGATGTTCCATTACATGCAGCGCTCTCTTCTCATCCAGCCTGTCAGTCACCGGCACCCTCCTGCAGAAAGCCAGCCACACTGTGACGGGCACGAGCGCCACCCCTCGCCCCCATCTCAGGACCGGCTGTGAAGGGGTTACCTGATACTGGTGATGCAACACTGAAAGTCTGTTCAGGGAGAATGGATTTAGAGCAATGTGCTGAGGCTGAGGAGGGAAGGGAGCGAGATCAGGGGCTTATCGGGAACATGCATTCACCAGTTGGATTTTGCAGCTTGCTGTTTGCTGGGATAAGAGCTTATCCCAGGCTGAGGAGTGCGTGTGCTTCACTGGCACTTATATACATGCTGGGGGGGGATCTGGGGGGCTGCTCTCTCCCCCTACGGAGAATTAGACTGCCAGCTCAGCAGGCGCAGATAAAGAATGTTCTTTGTGACCAATTTCTGTGTAATCCTTGAACTAATCAATAGTATCCCAGCCTGGAAATGTGACAATAGGCGACACTGTATTATTATGCGCCGGAGATACAACACTGCCACAAAGCCGCCACAATTTATTCCTTCTTTAATAGGGCCATTTGCAGATGTGTATACCACACAGGCCGGCATCTCCGCGGGGAGGTTGCTCCATTCAGTAGAAGCCGCCAAGCCCAGGGCTTGTCATTCAGTAACGGCGAGTCTTGGGCCCACCAACGTCCAGCCCTTGTGGTAGGCCCACTCCCACGCACATGCAAGGCCTCAGAGAACTGCACGGTCTAAAATACGGGTTGTATTAAATAGCGGTTAGCAGCGTCTATAAATAAATCCTACAGTAATCCTATAATCATGTGTGGTGTGGTTCTGGTGCAGAGGGCACTCGTATGCCCCCCTGCTAACCCCTATAGGTAACCTGACCCGTTCTCTCCTGACAAGTTCCAATCCTAAGGCTGCCCGGAACTCTGCTGTGTCCCCCAGAGTCTACATGGACACCCATCACCTCAGGAGCAGGGATGCCCTGATTATACTGCTCTGGGTGGAGCACCTGTGGCAATGATAAAGGGCTGGGGATCTGATGACCGCTCCTATCAGGAGAGAGACTGACAATGGGGAGGAGATGTGGGGATTGAAAGACACGTGGATGTAGAAATCAATATAGATATATTTTTGTTTACACATAAGGCTATTCACCAAACTGCCACCACATATATTTCTTTACGATCTCAGAAACCAACCCTTTTTCAGGCTGCACACACTGTGGAATCCCCTCCCACGCACAATAAGACTTTCCTCTAGTCTCTAAGCCTCAGAGAACTCACCTCTTCAGGCAGCCTATCAGATTCCAGAACCAGTCACTTAACCTTCATAAACCTCTCCTGTCCAATCACATCCCCGCTGTACAGTGCTCACATACCCTCACTTATTGTCTCACTGTCCCATCCTCCTGACCCCTGGCCAACATTGGTGGGTCACCATACCAAGAACCTGTGCAATCTGGTGGAGCATTATACAGTATAATAGATAGCACCCATCCTCGTGTATCCTCCCTGTTTCCCTATAGAGTGTAAGCCTCAATCACAGCCCTTCTACCTCTGTCATTACTCAGTCTTGCTCTACTACTGTTTGTCCCAATTCTAAAGTTGGTGCTACTGTATATAACTAACCTTTAATAATAACATAAGTAAACATCTTAAAATAGATGAGCCCCTTACACAAGTATGACCATGTCATGAGCGCATGACGTGAGTATGGCCATGCATGAGTCTGTCCTTGTGATGGCCACTTTGTACGAGTGTAAACGTGTGTTGGCCGCGACTGTATGGCGAATTGTATTTTTCATGATCTTGATCCCAATCAGACTTTGAACAGGAATGGCCGGAGTTCCCGGAAGCTTCCTGGGTTTGAGGAAACAGTTAGGTGCAACCTCCCTATGTATTTGAAACAAGAGGCTCAGTGTTGGCAAGTGTCATTATGCCAGCGGCTGCTTGGAAGGCGGCCATATCTCCTTCTAACCTCTATTGCTGTAAATAATGGCCAATGTTTCTTCATCTAAAACTATACATGGAAAATCATTCTATTAATGAAAGTCATTTTTCATTATACTGAAGTGTGTTTGTGTAATGGAGGTCAGAGCGCCAGCTTCTATCCAAGCCCATGTAGAATATTCTCATCAGTATTATATTTTTCTAAGAAGATGAGGTCCTAGGATCAGGCATTCTAAGAGGACGATGTCCTAGGATCAGGCATTCTAAGAAGACGATGTCCTAGGATCAGGCATTCTAAGAAGACGATGTCCTAGGACCAGGCATTCTAAAGGTGCCCATACACTACTGCGATGTATCGCAGCAGTGTATGGACATCCAACACCCCCCTCCCACATGTGGTCCTTTCACATGCGATGTATCGGGACCGCGCATCAGACCTGATCGGGCGTCAAACACATCCCATTAACCGCGATTTCTCAGCTCTATCCGTCAGGATCGGGTGAGATTGGCCAAAATCGGACTTGTGTACGGGCACCATTAAAAAGACGAGGTCCCAGAAACAGGCATTCTAGAAGACAAGGTCCTAGGACCAGGCATTCTAAGAAGACGAGGTCCTAGGATAAGGCATTCTAAGAAGACGATGTCTCAGGATCAGGCATTCTAAGAAGACAATGTCCTAGGACCAGGTATTCTAAGAAGACGATGTCCTAGGACCAGGCATTCTAAGAGGACGATGTCCTATTACCAGGCATTCTAAGAAGACGTGGTCCTAGGATAAGGCATTCTAAGAAGACGAGGTCCTATTACCAGGCATTCTAAGAGGACGATGTCCTAGGACCAGGCATTCTAAGAGGACGAGGTCCTATTACCAGGCATTCTAAGAAGACGTGGTCCTAGGACCAGGCATTCTAAGAAGACAATGTCCTAGGACCAGGCATTCTAAGAAGACGTGGTCCTAGGATAAGGCATTCTAAGAGGATGATGTCTCAGGATCAGGCATTCTAAAGGTGCCCATACACTACTGCGATGTGTCGCAGCAGTGTATGGACATCCGACACATCCCCTCCCACATGCAATGTTTCGGGATCGCGCATCAGACTTGAGGGGGCGTCAAACACATCCCATTAATGCCGATTTCTCAGCTCTATCCGTCGGGATCGGGTGAGATTGGCCCAAATCGGACTTGTGTACGGGCACCTTTAAAAAGACGAGGTCCCAGAAGCAGGCATTCTAAGAAGGTGAGGTCCTAGGACCAGGTATGAGGTAGAATATGAGGTTTTAGGAGCCCAGTCTGTAACGTAACAGTTAGAAGCTGACCGGTCAGTATTTTATCTCTCTCTCCACTTTATCTCTTCTCAGGCTTCATACATCCCCCCATAACATTGCAATAATATATTTCTAACCTGTCAAAGTAAAATGCAACCTGAGCCAATATGTTACAGTTGCACCCAGATATTATTATGAGAGCCGTGTTCCGTTCGCTGTATAATACGCTGTGTTTGCGGCCTGGCTTCTCCGTCACTGGATGGATCGGGCGCAGTGTGGAACCTGCGTTATGTCTCAGTGAGAAATTCCACTGTCCCGAAACTAATTAGAGAATTCTAAGGCGTTAGCGAATGTATGAGAAGGTGCACGCGGCGAATGCGGAATGAGTTTTATTACTATGTTATCACTGTTTATCCTAAGGTACCCCTGTAAATATACCTGGAGGAGATGGGGGGTGCCAGTTTGGGATGTGATGCGCTCCCCACCCGCACATCCTCCTGTCCTCCGCTTTTATTACCCATCGCATGCCCTGCATAACATTTCCAGAGACAATTTCCATTTTTATCTTTTTGCTACAAGTACGAGCTCTCTATCCTCCAAACGACTGGGCTGTGCCTTCAGTGTAGAGGCCCCAGTTGTCTACCTGCTCGTACAGCCGCCTGCTGGGCACAGTGACCCCCCCCCCTGCGCCAGCCGCCACTGGTACGATTGCTGTATACTTTAGGCAGGAGACATGGCTGTATCTGTGCACTGGGTGAGACACAGCGTGAAATGAGACCAGCATACAGCGACCTAATGCAGATTGTATCGTATGTGCTAAGGTGCTCGTAATAGCTACACATATGCGATTCTTAGCAATACCGCCCCCTGCCTGTATATGCTGGACACTGGGTATATGTAATGGGCTCAGGATTATGTAGTGGACATGATGGTGATAAGCTGGACACTGGGTGTATGTGATGGGCTTGGGACTATGACGGTGATATGCTGCATATCACCATACATGACGGTAATATGCTGGACACTGGGTGTATGTGACAGGCCCAGGGCTATGCAGTGTACATGATGGTAATTTGCTGGACACAGGGTATATGTCACGGGCTCAGGACTATGTATTGGGCATGACAATGATATGCTGGACACTGGTTGTATGTGACAGGATTGGGACTATGTAGTGGAGACGACAGTAAAATGCTAGACACTGGGTGTATGTGATGGGTTTAAGACTAGTTAGTGAGCATTAGGCTTGGGACTATGTCATCGACATGACGCTGATATGCTGGACACTGGGTGTATGTGACAGGCTTGGGACAATGTAGTGGACATGACGCTGATATGCTGGACACTGGGTGTATGTGACGGGCTTGGGACTATGTAGTGGACATGACGCTGATATGCTGGACACTGGGTGTATGTGATGGGCTTGAAACTATGTAGTGGACATGACGCTGATATGCTGGACACTGGATGTATATGACAGGATTGGGACTATGTAGTCGACATGACGCTGATATGCTGGACACTGGGTGTATGTGACAGGATTGGGACTATGTAGTGGGCATTAGACTGATATGCTGGACACTGAGTGTATGTGATGGGTTTAGGACTGTCTAGTGGGCATTAGACTGATATGCTGGACACTGGGTGTATGTGATGGGTTTAGGGCTATCTAGTGGGCATTAGACTGATATGCTGGACACTGGGTATATCTGATAGGTTTGGGACCATGTAGTAGACATGACGTGATATGCTGGACACCGGGTGCATGTGATAGGACTATGTAGTGGGTATGTTTTCTATGTTACCCCAGATTATACTGACACATACAGCTAAAATTGGGTGCGGCTGAGCAGAGAGGGGCCACAGGCCTAGGGCAGCATGACTGTACAGGTACCCAGTGATAGTCAGCTCCTGAGCACAGTACAGCACCGGTACATACACAGTGCAGTGCACATGACAGTAAGCAGACCCTGGCTGTTACACTGCGAGCAGCCTGGAGGAAATCCAGCATTTCCCGGGTTCCCTCCAGCAGTCATGTCCTGGTCTGTCCGCTGGGGAGATCTTGATAAATGACCTGGTAGGCGAATTCGTTAGCGGGTCCCTGAATAATCCCTTATCTGGGTCAAGTATTTAAGTCGCCCTGCCCACTGGTCTATTTATTACAGTGCAGCAATGGTTTGGCTGCTGGGAACACAGCATTGTTCTGCTGGTAGCGTGCTTTGTGCGGCCAGGAGAATACTCAGCGTTGTTCTCCGCTAAAATGTGCAATCTCCATTAGACGCCTAATTTGTTTGGGAACAGGCTTCAGGGTCACCCTGTCCCGTTCCCCCAGTCACAGGTCTGTAGCTTCCTAATGTTCCCGAACCTCCGGAGTGATCCCATCAGTTATCCATTACAAGTGCCACGTGTTCGTGCTCACTTAACGAAGCGCCACGCACGGCGAGCACGCTTCTCCTCCGGCCCATTTATCACCCGCTCTGTAGCCAGATGTCTGTAGGGTGAGGGGTGATGGGGGACGTGAGATCTGAAAACCCTGCCAGCAGCGTACGATATCTTCTTTCCTTGATTTAATATTCTTGGTCTTGAAGCATTGGCCTAATGTGTGTCTCCATCCGCGCCACGGTCTTTATAGTGCGTTTACTGTGTCGCCATATTCTGGAAAACAACACGTCCGCGTTCTCTTTGCCTCTGACCAAAATCCAGATATGCCCCAAGAGTTATTAAACCCATAAATTATCATTTAGGGTCAACCTAATTAATCATAAAGGGGGCAAGTTGTCAATGTAGATGCGCAATTCACCCCCAGTCGGCAGAACCGTAAGTGCGACATACAGCTGCGTCTCACTGAACCCACAGTTCATTGGAAAGAGACTGACAACATTTTGAACTTGCTATCATGTACTGAAGAACTGTTGACTTGCTCGTGTCGGCAGAGAAGGAATCCTAGTATTATCCAATCACAACCAACCGGTAAACTCTGGCAACACGTTTTCCACTGAAATTGAAGCGATTTAAATGTTCCTGGGCCTGAGACGGGTCCGTCTGCAGCGTAAAACGCTAATTAGAGGAACGACTGGATGGGACAATTCATCTTTTACCTGCCGTCAGCCAAAGCTCTCGCGTCCATTTATCAAGTGGTATGTGGTGTTGTCTGTGCGTCACCTAATTGCCGCTCACAATTGTACAACTGCAAAGGTGAAGGGAACGGAACTAGGTTTAGGTAAAACTGACAAAGGACAGAATAACCGTCGGTTTTGGGGCGGACATGGGACATGCAGCATCCAGATACAGGCGTGACCTGAGCACTGGTCTGGATTAAAATTAGAAAACGATGGATACTATGATTAGCTGCTATGGCAATGGGAATGGCTTGATATAATCCTTTTAACTGTATTGTTTTCTCATTTTATTGCTCATGATTGTATGTATATTTATGTTTGTTTTTTAGAAGAATGTATTTTTTATAATCGTAGATGTTTATTGTATTTTTTATTATGTATTATTAAAAGGGAAATATCCCGAAAGTAATGGACAGTTGTATATTGTCTGACTGAGCAGCGCTGTATTCATATGGTAATATAGTAATCCATAGTAATATTGGTATTTCTGACTGATCTGTGTCGGAATCAGGGGTCTTGTGTCGGCATGGTATCTGGATGAAAGGACGACAGTGATAGACCGTCAATAGGACACCATGCACACGTTCGACCTTGATAAAAGATCAATGTGTACAAGGTCGATGTTGAAGAAATGTCAACAAAAGCAAAAAGTTGACATGACAGTGGCCGACACGTGACATTATTTTTTTTTTGCTTTTTTTTAATACTTTAACATCCAGGTGGACTCACGTGGGTACAAGCCGAAAGATGCGGTACACTTAGATGTGCCCATGTCGACTATGTCGACATTTGGGCCAAAAAAACCATGAAAAACTCATGTCGACCTTTTTACTGTTGGCCTTACCATTGTCCACCTAATGCTTGTGTCGACATTCCGACCCTATTTTAGGTGCCGAATGGACAGAGGCCGACACATGCTCAGGATTGCAGCCCAAATGGGATATTCTGCCAGTATCGTGTTCATTTTGCCTGATTCTGGTTCACTTGCAAAAGCTAAATTCTCTCTCTAATAGACAAAACCATGCTGCGCTGCAGGGGGGCAGATGTAACATGTGCAGAGAGAATTAGATTTGGGTGAGTTATTTTGTTTCTGTGCAGGGTAAATACTGACTGCTTTATTTTTACACTGCAATATAGATCTCACTTTGAAGAGAAACCCCACCCAAATCTAACTCTCTCTGCACCTGTTCCATCTGCCCCACCTGCAGTGCAGCATGGTTTTCTCCATTAAAGAGAGAATTTGCTTTTGCAAGTGAACCAGAATCAGGCCCATTGTGTCATGATGTGGTATTCAGCAAATCACTGTGTATAAGCGACAAGTGATGGATGTGTTGTGATGACGGAAACCGACCTACATAGTGGTCCTGGTTCTGTCAGCTTGCCCTGATTGTCTACAGAGCGATGATCTGCAGCCACAAAAAGAGCATTCCTCCATTATTGTGCTGCCAATGAGAAGGCCGGAGGAAACGGCAGCTACAAAATGTGCATTTGAGTCATTTGATTTTGAAAGCAGGATCCTTATGAAAATCACAATAGAACGAAACAATACCCTCCAGGGGTGTGATATGGGTCACTGACAACCCCCATACTGACCATGCACAGAATCAATATGTGTTTATCAGGTGTCCAATCATGTTCAATAATCCTATTTAATTCCAGAAAGGTGGAACTTCCCAGGCGTCATCATGTCACCAAAGGGACTGTGGCCCTTACATTTTTGACTGCACTGTTTGTTACAGAATATTTATAGCCTGCCAACAAGTGACACCTTTACCCAGAAACACATTATTCCATACGCAATGCGACTTATACAACGAAATCCCATTAAATAACATTCTGTGCTCGTGTTCTTAAAGAATTCACGCAACAGAAAGTCACATGATAAAGGCAGCAAAGGTAAGTCACATGATGAAGGCAGCAAAGGTAAGTCACATGATAAAGGCAGCAAAGGTAAGTCACATGATAAAGGCAGCAAAGGTAAGTCACATGATAAAGGCAGCAAAGGTAAGTCACACGATAAAGGCAGCAAAGGTAAGTCACACGATAAAGGCAGCAAAGGTAAGTCACATGATAAAGCAGCAAAGGTAAGTCACATGATAAAGGCAGCAAAGGTAAGTCACATGATAAAGGAAGCAATGGTAAGTCACATGATAAAGGCAGCAATGGTAAGTCACATGATAAAGGCAGCAAAGGTAAGTCACATGATAAAGGCAGCAAAGGTAAGTCACATGATAAAGCAGCAAAGGTAAGTCACACGATAAAGGCAGCAAAGGTAAGTCACACGATAAAGGCAGCAAAGGTAAGTCACATGATAAAGCAGCAAAGGTAAGTCACATGATAAAGGCAGCAAAGGTAAGTCACACGATAAAGGCAGCAAAGGTAAGTCACACGATAAAGGCAGCAAAGGTAAGTCACACGATAAAGGCAGCAAAGGTAAGTCACACGATAAAGGCAGCAAAGGTAAGTCACATGATAAAGGCAGCAAAGGTAAGTCACATGATAAAGGCAGCAAAGGTAAGTCACATGATAAAGCAGCAAAGGTAAGTCACATGATAAAGCAGCAAAGGTAAGTCACATGATAAAGCAGCAAAGGTAAGTCACACGATAAAGCAGCAAAGGTAAGTCACACGATAAAGGCAGCAAAGGTAAGTCACACGATAAAGGCTGCAAAGGTAAGTCACACGATAAAGGCAGCCAAGGTAAGTCACACGATAAAGGCAGCAAAGGTAAGTCACACGATAAAGGCAGCAAAGGTAAGTCACACGATAAAGGCAGCAAAGGTAAGTCACACGATAAAGGCAGCAAAGGTAAGTCACACGATAAAGGCAGCAAAGGTAAGTCACACGATAAAGGCAGCAAAGGTAAGTCACACGATAAAGGCAGCAAAGGTAAGTCACACGATAAAGGCAGCAAAGGTAAGTCACACGATAAAGGCAGCAAAGGTAAGTCACATGATAAAGGCAGCAAAGGTAAGTCACATGATAAAGGCAGCAAAGGTAAGTCACATGATAAAGCAGCAAAGGTAAGTCACATGATAAAGCAGCAAAGGTAAGTCACATGATAAAGGCAGCAAAGGTAAGTCACATGATAAAGCAGCAAAGGTAAGTCACATGATAAAGCAGCAAAGGTAAGTCACATGATAAAGTTCCGGAATGTGATAGGAGTCTATCGCCTACTTAGCTGAACTAGGAGTACGGCTGAGGCTTAACAATTTATATATGTGCAATATAAAGATCTGAATGTTAGGACTCTTGTTAATGACAAATCTTTTGAACCTTACAGGAGGTGATTTATTACTGATGATGTCAGCATAGGTAGGTGGCAGATAATCACATTAGTGTAATGCTGGCCATACACTAGACCAACTTTTATCCAACTGGTTGGTTGGACTGGGAATCTGGTACTGGATAGGAATCTGGCCTCTTGTCTCCCAAGAACGGTTCCTATAGGTAACTGGAAATTCAGTGATACAGTTACCTAATGATGCTGCATCTTGGGGTAAATAGGTGCATTCAGCAGCAATGTACATCTATAAGAGGTTCTGCAGCAGCTCTGGTTTGTTCTGCGGCCAATCCTATCATGCCAGGCCTGCATGCTGATTCCCCAGCAGCTCATACACCCATTCCTGCCTCCCATCCTCCCCGCCGCTGCAGGCAGGACAGGGTTAAGGCGAGCCTGGTGGTTTCACCTGTGCATCCGTCCTAGCAGGCATGTGAGCGGCACATAGCCTGGCAGTAATGAGAGGCAGCGGATTCATCAGCTCGGGTTTATGATCGGGCCGGAGCGTGCTCACTCCTGGAGGTGGGAGGGATATGGAGTCGGGAAGTGCGAGCAGTCTCTGCCCTCTCCCGGGAAGGTGCCGCGCCATCCATAGTACCGCTGATGGTTGTATGTCAGCCCATCATCTACCCGTAGAACTACAAATCCCAGCATGTTCGTGTGCCTGGGACCAGCTGCTTGTTATTGGGAGCTGGATGTGACGGGGGGACGTGACATAAATGTGATGCATGGCGGTATAACTGGGAACGAAGCACAGCCAGGCAGATCACAAGCTTATTAACCCTCATGATTCCGAGGACGAGTCTCTGAAACCAGGGCCGTCTTAACATTAGGAAGGGCCCCTGGGCAACCTAGTTCACTGGACCCCCCCCCCAAATTAGTTTGCCCAGGAGCCCACAGTCACCTCCCCAACCCTCACCTCTCTGGCTCCGTGCGGCAGCCAGTCAGCTTCCGGCGGCCGGGGATCCGATCATCTTCGCTGGGGGATCCGGGCAGCGGCGGTAGCTAGGAGCCTGCCCTGAAGTGGCAAAGCGCTATTAACTGGCGGGGCGGGAAGCGCTGTTGCATTTGAAAAGACTGGCCAGACGCTGATTGGCTGAATTCAGCCAATCAGCATTCGGCCAGTCTTTTCAAATGCAGCAGCGCTTCCCGCCCCACCGGCAAATAGCGCTAATGGGAAAGATGGTGGCCGGGTAGCGGGGATCCGACCATCCTCGCTGGGGAAGGGGATCAGGGCGGCGGTGGCGGTAGCTAGGAGCCCGAAGCGGCGAAGCACTATTTGTCGGCGGGGGCGGGAAGCGCTGTTGAATTTGAAAAGACTGTCCGGATGCTGATTGGCTGAATTCAGCCAATCAGCATTCAGACAGTCATTTTAAATGCAGCAGCGCTTCTCGCCCCCCCCCCCTGCCGACAAATAGCGCTTCGCCGCTTCGGGCTCCTAGCTACCGCCACCGATGCCCTGATCCCCCTGCCGGATCACCCAGTGAGGGTGATCAGAACCCCGGCACACGGACCCCCGAAATTAAATTCACTGTTAGCTAGGAGGTGAAGCGCTATTTGCCGGCGGGGTGGGAAGCGCTGTTGCCTTTTCAAAGACTGGCCGGATGCTGATTTTCTGAATTCAGCCAATCAGCGTCCGGCCAGTCTATTCAAATGCAACAGCGCTTCCCGCCCTGCCGGCAAATAGAGCTTCGCCGAATCAGGCTTCTAGCTACCGCCACCGCCCTGATCCCCCTGCCCGGATCCCCCAGCGAGGGTGAGCGGATTCCCGGACCCCGGCCACCATCTTTCTCATTGGGCTGGGCCGGGGGCCCCTAGGTCCTAGGGCCCCCGGGCAACTGCCCATCGTGCCCAATGGGAAAGACGGCACTGTCTGAAACCGAGGGACAAGGTTGGATAAAATCATTGTACTGAACATGCCCTCCTGTATGCAGATCAGACCCACGAGTCCCCTAATGTTGGCCACGGCGGTTACGGAGGAGAGCGCGGGCAGAGTACAGTAAGGGGAGCGAGCATTCTAGAACCCTGCAACTTCCAATAAATGTGCAGTTCCTCTTCCCTACCTGAGGTGTCACTCTCTGCTGCGGTGCTTCTAGCACAATCTGGTCTGTATATCAGTGCTGACATACAGACCACATTGGCCAATGAGGCGCAACTGCACATTGACCAGAATACCCCACTCAGCAGCCGCGACACTTGTGGTGGACATACATACTGGGCAGCCGCTATGCATTGCTGAGTCACGCCTTTATGTGTCTAGGGTGTCATGTCGGCATTAGAGAATGTCACCCTGGTGGCCCAGTAGTTACTTACCTGGTACCCGAGGTTGCAGGGACTCCTGAATCTTCCAAGTCCCAGTGGTCGTGAGTCAGCACATCGGGTGGTGACCTGTGCCCAGCGGCGGTGAGGGACGTATCATGAAGTCTGCAACCTGGAAACGCGGGATAGGGGACAGTCATGGGGGAGGCACAGGAGACTGCAGTGTAGAGGATAGGAGACAGTTATGGGGGAGGCACAGGAGACTGCAGTGTAGAGGATAGGTGACAGTTATGGGGGAGGCACAGGAGACTGCAATGTAGAGGACAGGTGACAGTCATGGGGAGGCACTGGAGACTGCAATGTAGAGGACAGGTGACAGTCATGGGGAGGCACAGGAGACTGCAGTGTAGAGGACAGGTGACAGTTATGGGGGAGGCACAGGAGACTGCAATGTAGAGGACAGCTGACAGTCATGGGGAGGCACAGGAGACTGCAGTGTAGAGGACAGGTGACAGTCATGGGGGAGGCACAGGAGACTGCAATGTAGAGGACAGGTGACAGTCATGGGGAGGCACAGGAGACTGCAATGTAGAGGACAGGTGACAGTTATGGGGGAGGCACAGGAGACTGCAATGAAGAGGACAGGTGACAGTCATGGGGAGGCACAGGAGACTGCAGTGTAGAGGACAGGTGACAGTCATGGGGGAGGCACAGGAGACTGCAGTGTAGAGGACAGGTGACAGTCATGGGGGAGGCACAGGAGACTGCAGTGTAGAGGACAGGTGACAGTCATGGGGAGGCACAGGAGACTGCAATGTAGAGGACAGCTGACAGTCATTGGGGAGGCACAGGAGACTGCAGTGTAGAGGACAGGTGACAGTTATGGGGGAGGCACAGGAGACTGCAGTGTAGAGGACAGGTGACAGTCATGGGGGAGGCACAGGAGACTGCAGTGTAGAGGACAGGTGACAGTTATGGGGGAGGCACAGGAGACTGCAATGTAGAGGACAGGTGACAGTCATGGGGGAGGCACAGGAGACTGCAATGTAGAGGACAGGTGACAGTCATGGGGGAGGCACAGGAGACTGCAATGTAGAGGACAGGTGACAGTCATGGGAGAGGCACAGGAGACTGCGGTGTAGAGGACAGGTGACAGTCATGGGGGAGGCACAGGAGACTGCAATGTAGAGGACAGGTGACAGTTATGGGGGAGGCACAGGAGACTGCAGTGTAGAGGACAGGTGACAGTTATGGGGAGGCACAGGAGACTGCAATGTAGAGGACAGGTGACAGTCATGGGGGAGGCACAGGAGACTGCGGTGTAGAGGACAGGTGACAGTCATGAGGGAGGCACAGGAGACTACAATGTAGAGGACAGGTGACAGTCATGGGGGAGGCACAGGAGACTGCAATGTAGAGGACAGGTGACAGTTATGGGGGAGGCACAGGAGACTGCAGTGTAGAGGACAGGTGACAGTTATGGGGGAGGCACAGGAGACTGCAATGTAGAGGACAGGTGACAGTCATGGGGGAGGCACAGGAGACTGCAGTGTAGAGGACAGCTGACAGTCATGGGGGAGGCACAGGAGACTGCAGTGTAGAGGACAGGTGACAGTTATGGGGGAGGCACAGGAGACTGCGGTGTAGAGGACAGGTGACAGTTATGGGGGAGGCACTGGAGACTGCGGTGTAGAGGACAGGTGACAGTTATGGGGAAGGCACTGGAGACTGCAGTGTAGAGGACAGGTGACAGTTATGGGGGAGGCACTGGAGACTGCGGTGTAGAGGACAGGTGACAGTCATGTGGGAGGCACTGGAGACTGCGGTGTAGAGGACAGGTGACAGTCATGGGGGAGGCACAGGAGACTGCAGTATAGAGGACAGGTGACAGTTATGGGGGAGGCACAGGAGACTGCAATGTAGAGGACAGGTGACAGTCATGGGGAGGCACAGGAGACTGCAGTGTAGAGGAAAGGTGACTGTTACGGGGGAGGCACAGGAGACTGCAATGAAGAGGACAGGTGACAGTCATGGGGAGGCACAGGAGACTGCAATGTAGAGGACAGGTGACAGTCATGGGGGAGGCACAGGAGACTGCAGTGTAGAGGACAGCTGACAGTCATGGGGGAGGCACAGGAGACTGCAGTGTAGAGGACAGGTGACAGTTATGGGGGAGGCACAGGAGACTGCGGTGTAGAGGACAGGTGACAGTTATGGGGGAGGCACTGGAGACTGCGGTGTAGAGGACAGGTGACAGTTATGGGGAAGGCACTGGAGACTGCAGTGTAGAGGACAGGTGACAGTTATGGGGGAGGCACTGGAGACTGCGGTGTAGAGGACAGGTGACAGTCATGTGGGAGGCACTGGAGACTGCGGTGTAGAGGACAGGTGACAGTCATGGGGGAGGCACAGGAGACTGCAGTATAGAGGACAGGTGACAGTTATGGGGGAGGCACAGGAGACTGCAATGTAGAGGACAGGTGACAGTCATGGGGAGGCACAGGAGACTGCAGTGTAGAGGAAAGGTGACTGTTACGGGGGAGGCACAGGAGACTGCAATGAAGAGGACAGGTGACAGTCATGAGGGAGGCACAGGAGACTGCAATGTAGAGGACAGGTGACAGTCATGGGGGAGGCACAGGAGACTGCAATGTAGAGGACAGGTGACAGTTATGGGGGAGGCACAGGAGACTGCAGTGTAGAGGACAGGTGACAGTTATGGGGGAGGCACAGGAGACTGCAATGTAGAGGACAGGTGACAGTCATGGGGGAGGCACAGGAGACTGCAGTGTAGAGGACAGCTGACAGTCATGGGGGAGGCACAGGAGACTGCAGTGTAGAGGACAGGTGACAGTTATGGGGGAGGCACAGGAGACTGCGGTGTAGAGGACAGGTGACAGTTATGGGGGAGGCACTGGAGACTGCGGTGTAGAGGACAGGTGACAGTTATGGGGAAGGCACTGGAGACTGCAGTGTAGAGGACAGGTGACAGTTATGGGGGAGGCACTGGAGACTGCGGTGTAGAGGACAGGTGACAGTCATGTGGGAGGCACTGGAGACTGCGGTGTAGAGGACAGGTGACAGTCATGGGGGAGGCACAGGAGACTGCAGTATAGAGGACAGGTGACAGTTATGGGGGAGGCACAGGAGACTGCAATGTAGAGGACAGGTGACAGTCATGGGGAGGCACAGGAGACTGCAATGTAGAGGAAAGGTGACTGTTACGGGGGAGGCACAGGAGACTGCAATGAAGAGGACAGGTGACAGTCATGGGGAGGCACAGGAGACTGCAGTGTAGAGGACAGGTGACAGTCATGGGGGAGGCACAGGAGACTGCAGTGTAGAGGACAGGTGACAGTTATGGGGGAGGCACAGGAGACTGCAATGTAGAGGACAGGTGACAGTCATGGGGAGGCACAGGAGACTGCAGTGTAGAGGACAGGTGACAGTCATGGGGGAGGCACAGGAGACTGCAATGTAGAGGACAGGTGACAGTCATGGGGAGGCACAGGAGACTGCGGTGTAGAGGACAGGTGACAGTCATGAGGGAGGCACAGGAGACTGCAATGTAGAGGACAGGTGACAGTCATGGGGGAGGCACAGGAGACTGCAATGTAGAGGACAGGTGACAGTAATGGGGGAGGCACAGGAGACTGTAGTGTAGAGGACAGGTGACAGTTATGGGGGAGGCACAGGAGACTGCAATGTAGAGGACAGGTGACAGTCATGGGGGAGGCACAGGAGACTGCGGTGTAGAGGACAGGTGACAGTCATGGGGGAGGCACAGGAGACTGCAGTGTAGAGGACAGCTGACAGTCATGGGGGAGGCACAGGAGACTGCAGTGTAGAGGACAGGTGACAGTTATGGGGGAGGCACAGGAGACTGCGGTGTAGAGGACAGGTGACAGTTATGGGGGAGGCACAGGAGACTGCAATGTAGAGGACAGGTGACAGTTATGGGGGAGGCACAGGAGACTGCAATGTAGAGGACAGGTGACAGTTATGGGGGAGGCACAGGAGACTGCAGTGTAGAGGACAGGTGACAGTCATGCGGGAGGCACTGGAGACTGCGGTGTAGAGGACAGGTGACAGTCATGCGGGAGGCACTGGAGACTGCGGTGTAGAGGACAGGTGACAGTCATGGGGGAGGCACAGGAGACTGCAATGTAGAGGACAGGTGACAGTCATGGGGGAGGCACAGGAGACTGCAGTGTAGAGGACAGGTGACAGTCATGGGGGAGGCACTGGAGACTGCAGTGTAGAGGACAGGTGACAGTCATGGGGAGGCACAGGAGACTGCAGTGTAGAGGATAGGAGACAGTTATGGGGGAGGCACAGGAGACTGCAGTGTAGAGGATAGGTGACAGTTATGGGGGAGGCACAGGAGACTGCAATGTAGAGGACAGGTGACAGTCATGGGGAGGCACTGGAGACTGCAATGTAGAGGACAGGTGACAGTCATGGGGAGGCACAGGAGACTGCAGTGTAGAGGACAGGTGACAGTTATGGGGGAGGCACAGGAGACTGCAATGTAGAGGACAGCTGACAGTCATGGGGAGGCACAGGAGACTGCAGTGTAGAGGACAGGTGACAGTCATGGGGGAGGCACAGGAGACTGCAATGTAGAGGACAGGTGACAGTCATGGGGAGGCACAGGAGACTGCAATGTAGAGGACAGGTGACAGTTATGGGGGAGGCACAGGAGACTGCAATGAAGAGGACAGGTGACAGTCATGGGGAGGCACAGGAGACTGCAGTGTAGAGGACAGGTGACAGTCATGGGGGAGGCACAGGAGACTGCAGTGTAGAGGACAGGTGACAGTCATGGGGGAGGCACAGGAGACTGCAGTGTAGAGGACAGGTGACAGTCATGGGGAGGCACAGGAGACTGCAATGTAGAGGACAGCTGACAGTCATTGGGGAGGCACAGGAGACTGCAGTGTAGAGGACAGGTGACAGTTATGGGGGAGGCACAGGAGACTGCAGTGTAGAGGACAGGTGACAGTCATGGGGGAGGCACAGGAGACTGCAGTGTAGAGGACAGGTGACAGTTATGGGGGAGGCACAGGAGACTGCAATGTAGAGGACAGGTGACAGTCATGGGGGAGGCACAGGAGACTGCAATGTAGAGGACAGGTGACAGTCATGGGGGAGGCACAGGAGACTGCAATGTAGAGGACAGGTGACAGTCATGGGAGAGGCACAGGAGACTGCGGTGTAGAGGACAGGTGACAGTCATGGGGGAGGCACAGGAGACTGCAATGTAGAGGACAGGTGACAGTTATGGGGGAGGCACAGGAGACTGCAGTGTAGAGGACAGGTGACAGTTATGGGGAGGCACAGGAGACTGCAATGTAGAGGACAGGTGACAGTCATGGGGGAGGCACAGGAGACTGCGGTGTAGAGGACAGGTGGCAGTCATGAGGGAGGCACAGGAGACTGCAATGTAGAGGACAGGTGACAGTCATGGGGGAGGCACAGGAGACTGCAATGTAGAGGACAGGTGACAGTTATGGGGGAGGCACAGGAGACTGCAGTGTAGAGGACAGGTGACAGTTATGGGGGAGGCACAGGAGACTGCAATGTAGAGGACAGGTGACAGTCATGGGGGAGGCACAGGAGACTGCAGTGTAGAGGACAGCTGACAGTCATGGGGGAGGCACAGGAGACTGCAGTGTAGAGGACAGGTGACAGTTATGGGGGAGGCACAGGAGACTGCGGTGTAGAGGACAGGTGACAGTTATGGGGGAGGCACTGGAGACTGCGGTGTAGAGGACAGGTGACAGTTATGGGGGAGGCACTGGAGACTGCAGTGTAGAGGACAGGTGACAGTTATGGGGGAGGCACTGGAGACTGCGGTGTAGAGGACAGGTGACAGTCATGTGGGAGGCACTGGAGACTGCGGTGTAGAGGACAGGTGACAGTCATGGGGGAGGCACAGGAGACTGCAGTATAGAGGACAGGTGACAGTTATGGGGGAGGCACAGGAGACTGCAATGTAGAGGACAGGTGACAGTCATGGGGAGGCACAGGAGACTGCAGTGTAGAGGACAGGTGACAGTCATGGGGAGGCACAGGAGACTGCAATGTAGAGGAAAGGTGACTGTTACGGGGGAGGCACAGGAGACTGCAATGAAGAGGACAGGTGACAGTCATGGGGAGGCACAGGAGACTGCAGTGTAGAGGACAGGTGACAGTCATGGGGGAGGCACAGGAGACTGCAGTGTAGAGGACAGGTGACAGTTATGGGGGAGGCACAGGAGACTGCAATGTAGAGGACAGGTGACAGTCATGGGGAGGCACAGGAGACTGCAGTGTAGAGGACAGGTGACAGTCATGGGGGAGGCACAGGAGACTGCAATGTAGAGGACAGGTGACAGTCATGGGGAGGAACAGGAGACTGCGGTGTAGAGGACAGGTGACAGTCATGAGGGAGGCACAGGAGACTGCAATGTAGAGGACAGGTGACAGTCATGGGGGAGGCACAGGAGACTGCAATGTAGAGGACAGGTGACAGTTATGGGGGAGGCACAGGAGACTGTAGTGTAGAGGACAGGTGACAGTTATGGGGGAGGCACAGGAGACTGCAATGTAGAGGACAGGTGACAGTCATGGGGGAGGCACAGGAGACTGCGGTGTAGAGGACAGGTGACAGTCATGGGGGAGGCACAGGAGACTGCAGTGTAGAGGACAGCTGACAGTCATGGGGGAGGCACAGGAGACTGCAGTGTAGAGGACAGGTGACAGTTATGGGGGAGGCACAGGAGACTGCGGTGTAGAGGACAGGTGACAGTTATGGGGGAGGCACAGGAGACTGCAATGTAGAGGACAGGTGACAGTTATGGGGGAGGCACAGGAGACTGCAATGTAGAGGACAGGTGACAGTTATGGGGGAGGCACAGGAGACTGCAGTGTAGAGGACAGGTGACAGTCATGCGGGAGGCACTGGAGACTGCGGTGTAGAGGACAGGTGACAGTCATGCGGGAGGCACTGGAGACTGCGGTGTAGAGGACAGGTGACAGTCATGGGGGAGGCACAGGAGACTGCAATGTAGAGGACAGGTGACAGTCATGGGGGAGGCACAGGAGACTGCAATGTAGAGGACAGGTGACAGTTATGGGGGAGGCACAGGAGACTGTAGTGTAGAGGACAGGTGACAGTTATGGGGGAGGCACAGGAGACTGCAATGTAGAGGACAGGTGACAGTCATGGGGGAGGCACAGGAGACTGCGGTGTAGAGGACAGGTGACAGTCATGGGGGAGGCACAGGAGACTGCAGTGTAGAGGACAGCTGACAGTCATGGGGGAGGCACAGGAGACTGCAGTGTAGAGGACAGGTGACAGTTATGGGGGAGGCACAGGAGACTGCGGTGTAGAGGACAGGTGACAGTTATGGGGGAGGCACAGGAGACTGCAATGTAGAGGACAGGTGACAGTTATGGGGGAGGCACAGGAGACTGCAATGTAGAGGACAGGTGACAGTTATGGGGGAGGCACAGGAGACTGCAGTGTAGAGGACAGGTGACAGTCATGCGGGAGGCACTGGAGACTGCGGTGTAGAGGACAGGTGACAGTCATGCGGGAGGCACTGGAGACTGCGGTGTAGAGGACAGGTGACAGTCATGGGGGAGGCACAGGAGACTGCAATGTAGAGGACAGGTGACAGTCATGGGGGAGGCACAGGAGACTGCAATGTAGAGGACAGGTGACAGTCATGGGGGAGGCACAGGAGACTGCAGTGTAGAGGACAGGTGACAGTTATGGGGGAGGCACTGGAGACTGCAGTGTAGAGGACAGGTGACAGTTATGAGGGAGGCACAGGAGACTGCAATGTAGAGGACAGGTGACAGTCATGGGGGAGGCACAGGAGACTGCAGTGTAGAGGACAGGTGACTGTCATGGGGGAGGCACAGGAGACTGCAGTGTAGAGGACAGGTGACAGTTATGGGGGAGGCACTGGAGACTGCAGTGTAGAGGACAGTCATGAAAACAAGTGTCCCTAATCCTGGCATATATTTATAGCTGAATAAATAGGGATAGTGTATAGTTAAACCTTAAGTATACTATATATATATATATATATATATATATATATATATATATATATATATATATATATATATATATATATATATATACAGTATAGAATGCAGCTATGTGTGTCTATGGCTTTCCAAGCGATAACATATGATATCATAGTACGCATTCTGAATAGAATATATACAGTGTACTGCAAGGCACATGTATACGTAGATTGTGTACGCACGCATTGGCTGAAAAATTCCATAATGTGATTTTCTTTTTTAAATACTATTTTGACAGTTGTGTTGACCTTTTTTCATGTGTCGACATTTGCCTGTTGGCCTATGTACCGGAACCAGTGTTATCAGGCATAGGGCGATTAGTAACACAAGGGACAGCTCTTCTGATAACAGCTGTCCTTTGTGATGCGGCACTGGACTTCTGCGCAGAGGGATGGCCTGGCCGCAGGGCATGCTGGGAGGGATCCATGACGGATTCCTCAAACAACGCTGTGGTAAAAAGCCCAGTGCTGCCCCGACAGAGGGGCTTTAGAGACAGATAACGGGGTTTTGGAGCCAGATAACGGGGGTTTTTAGCACCAGATAACGGGGTTTTTAGAGCCAGATAACGGGGGTTTTAGCACCAGATAACGGGGTATTTGGAGCCAGATAACGGGGTATTTGGAGCCAGATAACGGGGTTTTTGGAGCCAGATAACGGGGTTTTTAGCACCAGATAACAGGGTTTTTGGAGCCAGATAACAGGGTTATTAGCACCAGATAACGGGGTATTTGGAGCCAGATAACGGGGTTTTTGGAGCCAGATAACGGGGTTTTTAGAGCCGGATAACGGGGTTTTTAGCACCAGATAACAGGGTTTTTGGAGCCAGATAACGGGGTATTTAGAGCTAGATAACGGGGGTTTTTGGAGCCAGATAACGGGTTTTTTTGGAGCCAGATAACGGGTTTTTTTGGAGCCAGATAACGGGATAGTTGGAGCCAGAGAATGGGGTTTTTAGCACCAGATAACGGGGTTTTTAGAGCCAGGTAACGGGGTATTTAGAGCAAGATAACGGGGGTTTTTGGAGCCAGATAACGGGGTATTTAGAGCAAGATAACGGGGTTTTTGGAGCCAGATAACGGGGTTTTTGGAGCCAGATAACGGGGTTTTTTGGGGCCAGATAACAGGGTTTTTGGAGCCGGGATGCAGTTAAAATCCCGGCGTTCGGGATCCCGGCGTTCAGAATCCCGACGCCGGAATCCCGACGGCCGAAATCCCGACACATTCTCCCTCCGTGGGTGTCCACGACACCCCTGGAGGGAGAATAAATTAGCATGCCGAGCGCAGCGAGGCACCGGGCCCGCTGCATGGCGAGCGCAGCGAGCCCGCAAGGGGGGGGCGATCCACGTCCCCCCCTTGTCGGCATTTCGGCTGTCGGGATTCTGAACGCCGGGATCCCGACCGCCGGGATTCAGTACTGACTCCTTGGAGCCAGATAACGGGATATTTGGAGCCAGATAACGGGGTATTTGGAGCCAGATAACGGGGTATTTGGAGCCAGATAACGGGGTATTTGGAGCCAGATAACAGGGTTTTTGGAGCCAGATAACGGGGTTTTTAGCACCAGATAACTGGGTTTTTAGAGCCAGATAACGGGGTTTTTGGAGCCAGATAACGGGGTTTTTAGCACCAGATAACAGGGTTTTTGGAGCCAGATAACGGGGTTATTAGAGCCAGATAACGGGGTTTTTAGCACCAGATAACGGGGTTTTTAGCACCAGATAACGGGGTATTTGGAGCCAGATAACAGGGTTTTTAGAGCCAGATAACTGGGTATTTGGAGCCAGATAACGGGGTTTTTAGAGCCGGATAACGGGGTATTTGGAGCCGGATAACGGGGTATTTGGAGCCAGATAACGGGGTATTTGGAGCCAGATAACTGGGTATTTGGAGCCAGATAACGGGGTATTTGGAGCCAGATAACGGGGTTTTTGGAGCCAGATAACGGGGTTTTTGGAGCCAGATAACGGGGTATTTGGAGCCAGATAACGGGGTTTTTGGAGCCAGATAACGGGGTATTTGGAGCCAGATAACGGGGTTTTTGGAGCCAGATAACGGGGGTTTTGGAGCCAGATAACAAGGTTTTTGGAGCCAGATAACGGGGTATTTGGAGCCAGATAACGAGGTTTTTGGAGCCAGATAACGAGGTTTTTGGAGCCAGATAACGGGGTATTTACGGCATTTCTGTTTTAGGGCACCCGCCCATGATTAGTGACGATCTGAAATAACACAATGATGTCTCACACCTGGGCCTAGTTCATGTTTGCACGTTGTGCTGATGTGTATGCAACCGAGCTATTGCGCAGGCACCGCGATCGGACTGTGGGGGTTATTCAGACCTGATTTCCAAGCTGCAATTTTGCAAGGTGCCAATTATCCAACGACTGCCCGTGCGCAAGGCCATTCAGCGAATAAATTCTGGATGTTATCACAGGATGGCGTCGCGCAGGCGTACTACAAGCCGTACACATGGGCAGTCTATCGGCCTGATAATTCAGGTCTGAATAACCCCCAGTATCGGGGAGGACTGGCAGCGGTAAGGCTTGTATGTCACGGCCATTTTCGGGGAGTGTATCAGCTACGATCATGTACGTAGAGAAAGGTGGCGCCCGCGGGGCATCAGGCCTGGTATTGCGGGATATTTAATGTGTATTATCACAGTGGCGTGCCATAGGGGTGCCCAGCTAATAGCCACAGTGCAGGCATTAGGCACCTCCAGCAGCTGGCACACACTCTTCTTACCTGCGATGTAATCCTGCCGCTCCACTGACTGACACCTGCAGGCGGCACTGCCCACTGTCCCCTGGCACTGGAGGAGTTAACCACTGTACGGTACCCCAGGGGTGCTGCCAGCCTGTCACAGGAGGGGCTGCTCGGATTAATGGCACTGCAGTGTAAGAAACGCGACGACATCCGATTTATTTAAATCGCTAACCTAATAAGTGACAGTGATTTATATGAGTGACATTTGTCAGGCAGCCTCCGTCACAAGGGGTTAACTTTGTACACACGTTGCCTGAATGGTAATGCAAGACTGGGCCCCGTGTATGCCAGCTACAGACCAGGATGCTGGATACAAAGTAGGGGTATGGTGATGGTCGCCACAAGCACATGCAGGGGATGTAGTACTTCCTGTAGGTGTAATGGGCAGGGCCATAGGCACAACATTGTGTCGTCGCCCCCCCTCGTTTTGCGGACCACCGCAACCCCCCTCCCACTATTCACAGACCCCCGTGACTTGCGGACCCCCGTGATTCACGGACCCCCCGCGACCCCCGCACCCACGATTCGCGCCCCCCCCCCCCCCCACGTCCCCCCTTCTCGTGATTCATGGACCCCCACAACCCCCCTCCCGTGATTCAGCCGACCCCCCTCCCGTATTTCATGGACCCCGTGAGAAGGGAATTGCCATGCCGCCCCCAGCAGGTGCCACCCCTAGGTACGTGCCTCACGTGCCTAGTGGGAAATCCAGCCCTGGTAATGGGGGTATTATAACATGTGGGGTAGAAGGGGGAGGGGGTACAGGGCATGGGTGATTGCAGAATTACAATGTGAGAGGAGCACTCAGTAAGGTAGGGTGGAGTTAGAGGAGGCTGGGGCTGGGGGGTGGAAGAGTGAAGTGAGTACTCACTAAGACAGGAGGAGGCAGGGGCTGGGGGGAGAGTGCACCGAGCACTCTGTGAGACAGGAGGTAGGGGTTAGAGTGGAGTGAGCACTCTGTGAGACAGGAGGTAAGGGTGAGAGTGGAGTGAGCACTCAGTAAGACAGAAGGAGGCAGGGGCAGAGGGAGAGTGGAGTGAGCAATCGGTGAGGCAGGGGCTGGGGGGTTGGGATCGTTTGGTCTACAGCAAGTTGGTCCACAAGCAATAGGTCAACACTGCTAGGTCGACACGGGACAAGGTCGACATGGGTTTAGGTTGACAGGTCAATAGGTCGACACAATCATTAGGTCGACAGTCAAGTAAGTCAAGGTTGACATGGTGCTTTTCACGTTTTTTTGACCCGAAAGTCGACAAAGTAGACATGGACACAGTTTTCAATGCACCACATCCCCTCGCACTCATGTCATCCTTGACTCATGTCAACCTAGAACCACGTCGACCCATCCCCATGTCGATCTAACGTATCGACCCAATGCTTGTCGACCATTGGCTGTATCCCGGCTGGGGAGAGTGGAGTGAGCACTCAGTGAGGCAGGAGGATGAGGCGGAGGGAGGAGGAGGCAGGGGCTGGAGGAGTGTTGAGTGAGAACTCAGTGAGGCAGGAGGAGGAGGCAGGGACTGGGGGAGTGTGGAGTGAGAACTCAGTGAGGCAGGAGGAGGCGGAGGGAGGAGGAGGCAGTGACTGGCAGGGGCTGGAGAGAGTGGAGTGAGCACTCAGTGAGGCAGGAGGAGGAGGAGGCGGAGCGGGAAGGAGGCAGGGACTGGGGGAGTGTGAAGTGAGAACTCAGTGAGGCAGGAGGAGGCGGAGGGAGGAGGAGGCAGGGACTGGCATGGGCTGGGGAGAGTGGAGTGAGCACTCAGTGAGGCAGGAGGAGGAGGAGGCAAGGACTGGAGGAGAGTGGAGTGAGCCCTCAGTGAGGCAGGAGGAGGAGGAGAAAGAGGCGGAGGGAGGAGGAGGCAGGGACTGGAGGAGAGTAGAGTAAGCACTCAGTGAGGCAGGAGGAGGAGGTGGAGGGGGGAGGAGGCAGGGACTGGGGGAGAGTGGAGTGAGCACTCAGTGAGGCAGGAGGAGGCAGGGACTTGCATGGGGCTGGGGGAGAGTGGAGTGAGCACTCAGTGAGGCAGGAGGAGGAGGCGGAGGCAGGGACTTGCAGGGGCTGGGGAAGAGTGGAGTGAGCACTCAGTGAGGCGGAGGGAGGAGGAGGCAGGGACTTGCAGGGGCTGGGGGAGAGTGGAGTGAGCACTCAGTGAGGTAGGAGGCGGAGGGAGGAGGAGGCAGGAGGCAGGGACTGGTAGGGGCTGGGGAGAGTGGAGTGAGCACTCAGTGAGGCAGGAGGAGGAGGCAAGGACTGGAGGAGAGGAGTGAGCACTCAGTGAGGCAGGAGGAGGAGGCAGGGACTGGGGAGAGTGGAGTGAGCACTCAGTGAGGCAGGAGGAGGAAGGGGCGAAGGGAGGAGGAGGCAGGGACTGGGGGAGAGTAGAGTGAGCACTCAGTGAGGCAGGAGGCGGAGGGGGGGGCGGAGGCAGGGACTGGAGGAGAGTGGAGTGAGCACTCTGTGAGGCAGGAGGAGGAGGAGGAGGCAGGGACTGGGGGAGAGTGGAGTGAGCACTCAGTGAGGCAGGAGGCGGAGGGGGGGGGGCGGAGGCAGGGACTGGGGGAGAGTGGAGTGAGCACTCTGTGAGGCAGGAGGAGGAGGAGGCAGGGACTGGGGGAGAGTGGAGTGAGCACTCAGTGAGGCAGGAGGCGGAGGGGGGGGGCGGAGGCAGGGACTGGGGGAGAGTGGAGTGAGCACTCTGTGAGGCAGGAGGAGGAGGCAGGGACTGGGGGAGAGTGGAGTGAGCACTCAGTGAGGCAGGAGGAGGAGGAGGCAGGGACTTGCAGGGGCTGGGGGAGAGGGGAGTGAGCACTCAGTGAGGCAGGAGGAGGCGGAGGGAGGAGGAGGTAGGGACTGGGGGAGAGTGGAGTGAGCACTCAGTGAGGCACGAGGAGGAGGAGGCAGTGGCTGGGTGAGAATGGAGTGAGCACTCAGTGAGGCAGGAGGAGGAGGAGGGAGGAGGAGGGGGAGGGAGGAGGAGGCAGGGGGAGAGTGGAGTGAGCACTCAGTGAGGCAGGACGAGGAGGAGGCAGAGGGAGGAGGAGGCAGGGACTGGTGGAGAGTGGAGTGAGCACTCTGTGAGTCAGGAGGAGGAGGAGGCATGGACTGGGGGAGAGTGGAGTGAGCACTCAGTGAGGCAGGAGGAGGAGGCAGGGACTTGCAGGGGCTGGGGGAGAGTGGAGTGAGCACTCAGCGAGGCAGGTGGAGGAGGCGGAGGGAGGAGGAGGCAGGGACTTGGGAAGAGTGGAGTGAGCACTCAGTGAGGCAGGAGGAGGAGGAGGGAGGAGGAGGCAGGGACTGGGGGAGAGTGGAGTGAGCACTCAGCGAGGCAGGAGGAGGCAGGGGGAGAGTGTAGTGTGTACTCAGTGAGGCAGGAGGAGGGAGGAGGAGGTAGGGACTGGGGGAGAGTGGAGTGAGCACTCAGTGAGGCAGGAGGAGGAGGCAGAGGGAGAGTGTAGTGAGCACTCAGTGAGGCAGGAGGAGGCAGGGACTTGCAGGGGCTGGGGGAGAGTGGAGTGAGCACTCAGTGCGGCAGGAGGAGGAGGCGGAGGCAGGGACTTGCAGGGGCTGGGGAAGAGTGGAGTGAGCACTCAGTGAGGCAGGAGGCGGAGGGAGGAGGAGGCAGGGACTTGCAGGGGCTGGGGGAGAGTGGAGTGAGCACTCAGTGAGGCAGGAGGAGGAGGAGGAGGGAGGAGGAGGCAGGGGGAGAGTGGAGTGAGCACTCAGTGAGGCAGGAGGAGTTGGAGGAGGGAGGAGGCAAGGGGAGAGTGGACGGAGTGAGCACTCAGTGAGGCAGGAGGAGGAGGAGGAGGAGGGAGGAGGAGGCAGGGGGAGAGTGGAGTGAGCACTCAGTGAGGCAGGAGGAGTTGGAGGAGGAGGAGGAGGCAAGGGGAGAGTGGACGGAGTGAGCACTCAGTGAGGCAGGAGGAGGAGGAGGAGGCGGAGGGAGGAGGAGGCAGGGACTGGCAGGGGCTGGGGGAGCCAGTTGATGCCAGGCTGTGGCTGCTGCAGGCAGTCAGGGACAGAGCCGCCCAGGATAAGGCTCTTACACCCGGCCGGTGGCTTCCAGCAGGGGATGTGCCGGCACCAGAGCCGGGCTCCGGGGATCCCCGGGCTGCAGTCAGGCGCCTGAAGCAGATGGAGGTACCGGGGTCGGCATGGGAAAGATGAGCTGCCCCGGGGTGAGCGCCCTGCTGCTGCCCCTCCTGCACCTGGCACTGGGTAAGTGGCCCCCGCTGGGGGGTGCTGTCACTCACCTGTCACTGGCACCGGGGCAGATGGGGGGGGTCCGCTGCCCGTAGAACTAGTACATGTGTGCTGCCCCCTGTGTTACCCCACCCCCTTCCCCCCATGCCCCGAGTGACATCATCCCCTATCCCCCCATTCCTCTGTGTGGTCCCCCCTGATCCCCGGACAGCGCGGCTCCGGCAGATGATACATAACATACTGTAGTTGCAGTTCCGCTATTTCCTGTTCTTCTCAGCAGCAGCCACAGGCTCCAGTGTGTGCTCCATCCCCAACTCGTGTCCCTCTCCCCTGCCCCATCCCTGGTGCCCCTCTCCCCTGCCCCATCCCTGGTGCCCCTCTCCTTCCCGATCCCTGGTACCCCTCTCCCCATGCCTGGTGCCCCTCTTCCCTGCCCCATCCCTGGTGCCCCTCTCCTTCCCTATCCCTGGTACCCCTCTCCCCATGCCTTGTGCCCCTCTCCCCTGCCGGATCCCTGGTGCCCCTCTCCTTCCCTATCCCCGGTACCCCTCTCCCCATGCCTTGTGCCCCTCTCCCCTGCCGGATCCCTGGTGCCCCTCTCCTTCCCGATCCCTGGTACCCCTCTTCCCATGCCTTGTGCCCCTCTCCCCTGCCGGATCCCTGGTGCCCCTCTCCCCTGCCCCATCACTGGTACCCCTGCCCCATCCCAGGTGCCCCTCTCCTTCCCGATCCCTGGTACTTCTCTCACCTGCCCCATGTCTGGTGCCCCTCTCCGCTGCCCAATGCCTGGTGCCTCTCTCCCCTGCCCCATGCATGGTGCCCCTCTCCTTCCCGGTCCCTGGTGCCCCTCTCCCCTGTACCATCCCTGGTGCCCCTATCCTCTGCCTCATACCTGGTGCCCCATTCCCCAACTATCACCTACTACCCCACTCCCACCTGCCCCCCCTCCTGTCCCATCCCTGCTGCTACCCTCCTTTGCCCCATCCCTGCTGCCCCCTCCTTTACCCCATCCCTGCTGCCAACCTTCCTTGTCCCATCTGTGCTGCCCCATCCCTGCTGCCCCCTACCCTGCCCCATCCCTGCTGCCCCCTCCTTTACCCCATCCCTGCTGCCAACCTTCCTTGCTCCGTCTGTGCTGCCCCCTCCCATGCCCCATTCATGCTGCCCCTCTCCTCTGCCTCATCCCTGCTGCCCCCTCCTTTACCCCATCCCTGCTGCCAACCTTCCTTGCCCCATCTGTGCTGCCCCCTACCCTGCCCCATCCCTGCTGCCCCCTCCCATGCCATAACCATGCTGCCCCTGTCCTCTGCCCCATCCCTGTTGCCCCTCTCCCCCAGCCTTTGTCCATATCTGTCCCAGTGGTTCCTGATCTTCTTGTTGATAACTATTTTCCCCAGTCACCAGTATAGTAATATTGTATGTTATGGTATATACTGTATACTGTATGTTCTCACTCTCTATGTTGTTATATACAGTCACTGTAGGTATGTGTCCCTGTGTAATGTATGTACTGTATACAGAGACAGCTACCTCTCTATAACAGTGTTATATACAGTCACTGTAGGTATGTGTCCCTGTGTAATGTATGTACTGTATACAGAGAGACAGCTACCCCTCTATAACAGTGTTATATACAGTCACTGTAGGTATGTGTCCCTGTAATGTATGTACTGTATACAGAAACAGCTACCCCTCTATAACAGTGTTATATACAGTCACTGTATGTATGTTCCCCTGTAATGTATTTACTGTATACAGAGACAGCTACCCCTCTATAACAGTGTTATATACAGTCACTGTAGATGTGTGTCCCTGTAATGTATGTACTGTATACAGAGACAGCTACCCCTCTATAACAGTGTTATATACAGTCACTGTAGGTGTGTGTCCCTGTAATGTATGTACTGTATACAGAGACAGCTACCCCTCTATAACAGTGTTATATACAGTCACTGTAGGTGTGTGTCCCTGTGTAATGTATGTACTGTATACAGAGACAGCTACCTCTCTATAACAGTGTTATATACAGTCACTGTAGGTGTGTGTCCCTGTGTAATGTATGTACTGTATACAGAGACAGCTACCCCTCTATAACAGTGTTATATACAGTCACTGTAGGTGTGTGCCCCTTTGTAATGTATGTACTGTATACAGAGACAGCTACCCCTCTATAACAGTGTTATATACAGTCACTGTAGGTATGTGCCCCTGTAATGTATGTACTGTATACAGAGACAGCTACCTCTCTATAACAGTGTTATATACAGTCACTGTAGGTGTGTGTCCCTGTAATGTATGTACTGTATACAGAGACAGCTACCCCTCTATAACAGTGTTATATACAGTCACTGTAGGTATGTGTCCCTGTGTAATGTATGTACTGTATACAGAGAGACAGCTACCTCTCTATAACCGTGTTATATACAGTCACTGTAGGTGTGTGTCCCTGTAATGTATGTACTGTATACAGAGACAGCTACCTCTCTATAACAGTGTTATATACAGTCACTGTAGGTGTGTGCCCCTGTAATGTATGTACTGTATACAGAGACAGCTACCCCTCTATAACCGTGTTATATACAGTCACTGTAGGTGTGTGTCCCTGTAATGTATGTACTGTATACAGAGACAGCTACCTCTCTATAACAGTGTTATATACAGTCACTGTAGGTGTGTGTCCCTGTAATGTATGTACTGTATACAGAGACAGCTACCCCTCTATAACAGTGTTATATACAGTCACTGTAGGTGTGTGCCCCTGTGTAATGTATGTACTGTATACAGAGACAGCTACCCCTCTATAACAGTGTTATATACAGTCACTGTAGGTATGTGCCCCTGTAATGTATGTACTGTATACAGAGACAGCTACCCCTCTATAACCGTGTTATATACAGTCACTGTAGGTGTGTGTCCCTGTAATGTATGTACTGTATACAGAGACAGCTACCCCTCTATAACAGTGTTATATACAGTCACTGTAGGTGTGTGTCCCTGTAATGTATGTACTGTATACAGAGAGACAGCTACCTCTCTATAACAGTGTTATAAACAGTCACTGTAGGTGTGTGCCCCTGTGTAATGTATGTACTGTATACAGAGACAGCTACCCCTCTATAACAGTGTTATATACAGTCACTGTAGGTGTGTGTCCCTGTAATGTATGTACTGTATACAGAGACAGCTACCCCTCTATAACAGTGTTATATACAGTCACTGTAGGTATGTGCCCCTGTAATGTATGTACTGTATACAGAGACAGCTACCCCTCTATAACAGTGTTATATACAGTCACTGTAGGTATGTGCCCCTGTAATGTATGTACTGTATACAGAGACAGCTACCCCTCTATAACCGTGTTATATACAGTCACTGTAGGTGTGTGTCCCTGTAATGTATGTACTGTATACAGAGACAGCTACCCCTCTATAACAGTGTTATATACAGTCACTGTAGGTATGTGCCCCTGTAATGTATGTACTGTATACAGAGACAGCTACCCCTCTATAACAGTGTTATATACAGTCACTGTAGGTGTGTGTCCCTGTAATGTATGTACTGTATACAGAGACAGCTACCCCTCTATAACAGTGTTATATACAGTCACTGTAGGTGTGTGTCCCTGTGTAATGTATGTACTGTATACAGAGACAGCTACCCCTCTATAACAGTGTTATATACAGTCACTGTAGGTGTGTGCCCCTGTGTAATGTATGTACTGTATACAGAGACAGCTACCCCTCTATAACAGTGTTATATACAGTCACTGTAGGTATGTGCCCCTGTAATGTATGTACTGTATACAGAGACAGCTACCCCTCTATACCAGTGTTATATACAGTCACTGTAGGTATGTGTCCCTGTGTAATGTATGTACTGTATACAGAGACAGCTACCCCTCTATAACAGTGTTATATACAGTCACTGTAGGTGTGTGTCCCTGTGTAATGTATGTACTGTATACAGAGACAGCTACCCCTCTATAACAGTGTTATATACAGTCACTGTAGGTGTGTGCCCCTGTGTAATGTATGTACTGTATACAGATACAGCTACCCCTCTATAACAGTGTTATATACAGTCACTGTAGGTATGTGCCCCTGTAATGTATGTACTGTATACAGAGACAGCTACCCCTCTATAACCGTGTTATATACAGTCACTGTAGGTGTGTGTCCCTGTAATGTATGTACTGTATACAGAGACAGCTACCCCTCTATAACCGTGTTATATACAGTCACTGTAGGTGTGTGTCCCTGTAATGTATGTACTGTATACAGAGACAGCTACCTCTCTATAACAGTGTTATATACAGTCACTGTAGGTGTGTGTCCCTGTAATGTATGTACTGTATACAGCAGTGTTTTTCAACCACTGTGCCGTGGCACACTAGTGTGCCTTGAGCTGTTCTCAAGTGTGCCTCCAGATCTAGAGATGCCCAAACCAGTTTACAGCCACCACCAGTTTAATTGTTATTTACTGGTCTCTTCTTTTCATGTAAAGGGCCAATGTTTTTTATGTTTGTTACCTGTGGGGACCAGTGTGATTGTTTTTATATGGGAGCCAATAGGTTTTTTTTCCTGTGGGTGCCAATGTGTTTTGCCCTGTGGGGATCTCATGGTGTGCCTTGGCAATTTTAAAATCTTATTTAGTGTGCCACAAGGTAAAAAGGTTGAAAATCACTGGTATACAGAGACAGCTACCCCTCTATAACAGTGTTATACACAGTCACTGTAGGTGTGTGTCCCTGTGTAATGTATGTACTGTATACAGAGACAGCTACCCCTCTATACCAGTGTTATATACAGTCATTGTAGGTATGTGCCCCAGCACACTATACACAGGTACGGGCTCTGTACTGATCTATCCTATTACAGCATATGTGTGTGTATATTTTTATATATATATATATATATATATATATATATATATATTATTTTTTTTAAGTAGTCCGCACTCTATTCCATATCCACTGGTAAGTGGGGGGTGCTCCTACCGATGACCAAACATCGAAGTATAGGGGAGATGAAAAGGGCACTCGCCAATTTTGTAAAATTTCAATGAAGTTTTATTTGCATCAGGGAAACTGACATACCAACATCGACGCGACATAACGTTTCAGTCTAGGGTAGACCAACATCAGGATAAGGTGCAGCCTTACAGTCAGCAACCTCTGATAAGCATCCTGGCATCCACCTCTAGAGAGGATACTCTATATATATTTATATAGAATACAATTGTGGGTTGGCGCCCCTAGTGTTGAACTTCACAATTAGATCAATTACTGTATTTGCCGTCGGATAAGACTACTTTTTCCCCCTGAAAAACATGCCTCCAAGTGGGAGGGTCGTCTTATACGCCGGGTGCACTTATATAACAAACTCTATATTTTGAGTGGAAATGTTGGGGGGGTCGTCTTATACGCCCAGTCGTCTTATACGCCGGCAAACACGGTAGGCCTTAGATAAATTCACTTTAGCATACAGTAAAAAAAGTAATTTCAAATATTTATTAAAATGTCTCTTTTTCAACACAGTGGTGACAATTGATCCAGATCTTTATGGTTCTCATACAGACATTTCAGATACTTGATAACAGCAGAAGAATATACCCAACACGTTTCGTCCCTTAATGGGACTTCATCAGGGGGTTTACTACAAAACAATCAATAACATTCAAATGTAAATATTTCAAATGATATTATTAAGCCTAGTTTATAGGGCGAAGTATCTATTACATTCCATTTACTCAGCTGAAAAAATCGAATAGCACCTACAGTATTCCTATTCTTTCTGGCTAAGCGGCGAATAGTCTTCATCCCGGCAGTGTTGCTATTGAATACACCATCTGAGGTTAACGCTTAGTGGATAAGACCTCTGTAGGTGGCCATACGTACACATAAGTGAGTCATTAGTGTACAACCACATGCTGAAACAATAATGGTCAGCCCATGTTACCCCAGCATATGTGTGTGTGTGTGTGTGTGTGTATATATATATATATATATATATATATATATATATATATGCACACACACGCAGTCACTATATACAGGTACGGGCTCTGTACTGATCTCTCCTACTATTACCGCCGTACACTGTGCTATCTGCAGCTCCCTGCCTGTCTGTCATTCTATATATAGCGTCACTATTATCCTGTGTGGTCTCTGTGTAAACTCTTTCTGTCAGGCGCACTACTGGGGTACCACGTTATTGGGGTGTGCTCTGTCAGGGAATGCTGCATACATCCCTCTATTACAGTAAAGCATCGGGATGTAACTGAATCCTCTATCTGGATTTTGCAATCTTTGTGTATTCTTTCATAACCCATTGTTGCTTATCATTCTTGTATTGGGATATAGTGACATGTAGATTCTCTGTCACAATATTGCAATGTTTGTAGAATATGTTGTGATGAGATATTGCATTATGTTTCTGTCCACATAGTATTGTAATATATAATATTATTTTTCTGGTTCTGGCGTGATATTACATTACATGCATATTATTATGTGCTTTATTCCTCTGTCGTGATACTTTTATCATCATGTCATGATATTATGCTGTAATACACTGTATGTAGATTCTACCTCTGTCATGATAAACCATGGACAGTATGTCAATTCTCCCTGTCATGATACGCAGTGTTTGCATATTTTGATGAGGTGCCATGTGGAAATCTTCTCCATGTCATGATGTGCAGTATATACAGGTTTATCCCTTCATGACAGGCTGCAGTATACAGGGTCACCTGCCATTACCTGCTGCAAATACACCCTAGCCCCCCTTCCATGACAATGTGAAGTTTGGCGACATTCTCCCTGCCAGGAGTTGGTGCAGTTTGTACAGGTTCTCCCTGTCATGAGGCCGTGCAGAATTTCTATGTTTTTACTATCATGACAGTGTGCGTATTATCCAGGTTCTCCCTGTCATGACAGAATGCAGATTACCCAGGTTCTCCCTGTCATGACAGTGTGCATATTATCCAGGTTTTCCCTGTCATGACAGAATGCAGAGTTTCCAGGTTCTCCCTGTCATGATGGTGTGCAGATTACCCAGGTTCTCCTCGTCATGACGGTGTGCAGATTATCCAGGTTCTCCCCGTCATGACGGTGTGCAGATTATCCAGGTTCTCCCTGTCATGACGGTGTGCAGATTACCCCGGTTCTCCCTGTCATGACGGTGTGCAGATTGCCCAGGTTCTCCCTGTCATGACGGTGTGCATATTATCCATGTTTTCTCTGTCATGACGGTGTGCAGATTATCCATGTTTTCTCTGTCATGACGGTGTGCAGATTATCCATGTTTTTCCCATTATGAGGATGTGCAGATTATCCAGGTTCTCCCCATCATGACAATGAAATGTTTGTCGATGTTCAGGACAATACACAATTTGTACAGGTTCTCGCCATCATAATGATGTCATGTTCTCCTTGTCATGACAGTGTGTAGATTATCCATGTTTTCTCTGTCATGATGGTGTGTAGATTACCCAGGTTCTCCCCGTCATGACGGTATGTAGATTATCCAGGTTTACCTGGTCATGACAGAATGAGTATTGTCCAGGTTCTCCCTGTCATGATGGTGTGCAGATTACCCAGGTTCTCTCTCTCATGATGGTGTGCAGATTACCCAGGTTCTCTCTCTCTCATGACGGTGTGCAGATTATCCAGGTTCTCCCTGTCATGAAGGTGTGTAGATTATCCATGTTTTCTCTGTCATAATGGTGTGCAGATTACCCAGGGGTGCAGACTCCAAGGTTTTCCCCATCATGACAATATGTAGATTATCCATGTTTTTCCCATTATGACGGTGTGTAGATTATCCAGGTTTTCCCCTTCATGACAATGAAATGTTTGTCGATGTTCAGGATGATACACAATTTGTACAGGTTCTCCCCATCATAATGATGTCATGTTCTCCTTGTCATAACGGTGTGCAGATTATCCAAATTTTCCCCATCATGATGACATGTATATTACCCATGTTTTCTCTGTCATGACAGTCTCAGATTATCCAGGTTTTCCCTGTCATGACGGTGTGCAGATTATCCAGGTTTCCCCGTCCTGACAGATTACTGTCCACGATCTCCCCGTCATGACGCAGTGCAGATTATCCATTTATTCCCTGTCACAACGTCACGGTGTGCATATTATCTAGGTTCTCCCCGTCATGATGATGTGCAGATTATCCAGGTTCTCCCTTGTGTGACGTTTCACAGATTATGCATTTTTCCCATGTCATGACGATTGGGCAGATTATCCATGTTTTCCAGTCCTGATCATGTGCAGATTATCCAGGTTTTCCAGTCCTGACGATGTGCAGATTATCCATGTTTTCCAGTCCTGACACTGGGCGGGATGTATCAACATACATCGCCGCCCTTCGCACGGCAGCCGCCGCGATGCTACTGCATATGTACTAACATATGCGGCCAGCATCGGGCTGCGGTAACGGAGACCCCCGCGATACCTGTGATGTGGGCTGCGGGGGTCTCCGTCACCTCCCGGCTGCTGCCAGCGTCCCCTGCGTCTCCTCCTCCCCCCTGAAGCCGGATGTCCTCCCGGCTGTGACACCAGGGGGAGGAGGAGGTTAAGGGAGGACGGGAGGGGGGGGGGCGGCGCGCGAACGGCGTACGGCGGGAGGCGAAAGAAGCCCATAGGCTTCTATAGGGTATCGCCACCCTTTGGGTGGCGATACCCTGTCCAGCGAAAACGGGGCGAACCGGTGATGATACATAGGAAAATGCGGTAAAACGGGGGTTTTACCGCATTTTCCCTTTAGTACATCCCGCCCTATGTGCAGATTATCCAGGTTTCCCACGTCATGACGATGTGCAGATTATCCAGGTTTCCCAGTCCTGACTATGTGCATGTTATCCAGGTTTTCCTTGTCATGACGATGGGCAGTGTATGTTGCTTCACCCTGTCGTGATGTGCTGTGAACACTGTTTTATCTTCTCTGAGTACACAAGTCCTTCCTGTCATGACATACATAGTATGCAGATATTCCCAGTCATGATATGCAGTGTACGCAGGTTCTCATCTGTGTTCCTCTCTGTGTATTCAGCTCGGTCTCTCTCCCCTAACAATCTCCTCATTGTAGGTTCAGTCGTCGTCCCTCCATCTACCCCCACCAGGATCCATCTGATCTGTCTCATGTGGTTACATCCTCAGCCCCTGCTGGTATCATGCACTCCGGTTACCCCCTCAGCCTCGCTGGTTGTATGATTATAGGGTGGTAGTCTACATGTATGCAACATGCAACAGACGTTATATATACTGTGTGAAGCTGAGAGTGTCTGTTCCCCAGCAGTAGAGCGCGGTGGCGCGCGGTGGGGCTATTTATAGTGTGGCATACTCCTGTCTGCTGGTGGGGATGTTGTGCTGTGTATCTTACACCAGGACCCACAATGTAAACTCTCTGGAATATCTCTTTAACGTTAACCCATTGTTGGATCGGTAAAGAACCTCATGTGAGATTCCCAGTGATGTCTGCGGTGGACCTGATGGGGATTCAGAGCCTATGAAGCCCAGTGCTCTGTCGCCGCTGTGTGTCGGCATCCGTCGGGCTGCAGATCGGATGGTCCTGTTTTGCAGAGTCCTTATCCATCTATCTATGCTATAACCTAATGGTATATCACTTGGCTAGGGAAACACCAAACTGTCGACACTGGAAAAAGGTCGACAAGCAAAATGCCAGGACGGAAAAGGTTGATATGAGTTTCTAACTTTTTTTTTGTGCGTTGCCCCCGTGTTGCAGTTTTCTGGTGCGCCGATACCTCAACACATTCCTTCTGTCGCCATTTGTAATCGTTATAGAGGCACACAGCTGTCGGCAGGGAATGCCAACCGATTCACATCACTCCCTGTGCCTGCGCAATTTAGAAAGCGGTGCACTTTGCGCCTTAAAATGTTCACTTCCACCCAAGGCTACAGCGATGGTTTTGTGGCACGTTCCTCTCCGGCGGTGGCGTCTTCTGCCTGGGTGACACTTTCCCCGCTCATCCAGAAGCCAAATTAGCTTATAAATAACTCTCATTAATTATGGAAAATAACGTCTGACTTTCTCACAGGTTTGTGTCACTCCGGTCTCTGACGAGCCACAAGCTGCGCACCTGGATCTGGCGCTTGGGCTGTCGGGAATTACAGCCGACCCCCTCGCGTGCTTCGCATTTTGATTTAGGCCGAAGGAAATCCGGTGTCACCCCCGAGCTTTACCCCGAGGTGCGACATAGGATAACCTGTGCTGCCGCTAATTAATCCATCAAGCCTGCTAATAAGGAGCTGCAGTAATTATGTGTGGCTATGTCGGCGCTCCGTCACCTGCCGAGAGGAACCCGGTACAGGAAGGGTTAATTGCTCGTTGGCCCAGCACGCTTATTTTAATCTCTGTTACTAAGGGCCTGATTCAGACCTGATCGCTGGGCTACGAATCTTGCACATTTTTTGATAAGTAGCAGGGCTGCGAGTTTATGTGAATCAGGCCCTTTCCCATCTCCTAATGTGAGCAGAATGAGAAAGGAAATGTGGGTGAGAATTAGCGTCGAGGTTGGGCCCTGCATGTAGCTGGCGGATGCGGGGAAGGCTCCTCCCTATGCGCTGTTACGCTGAGTTACTGGATGTGCCTAGCGATTCTGTGCCCAGGTATATGTGGTCCGTATCGCCTAGAGGTGTACCAAGGCAATACATGTGCTGGCTGGTGACGCGACTGGTCACATTACTGCGCCTATGTTGTCTCGGTTGTTTCTCACGTACAGAAATAAGCCCCCAGCCTGCTAAGAATTCGGGCTCATAGAGAAGGTCTCGCCCTCCGGTGCCGTAACCAAACCGAACTGACCGCTCTGCGCTCGCAGCCAACTGATTGTTACTTTTGGAAACGTCATTTTTCAATTTATCTTCCCGGAAAAATCAATGCGGCCTAATTGTCCGGAATGTAAATGACACATTGATACCCTGCCAGGGAACATCTCTAATGCTGGTGCGTTACTGCCGGACCATTCAATGTTCTCCAGATAAGAGACTGATATCGCCCTGTTGTGGGACGGGGGTCAGGACAGACGCTCCCCTGCCCAGAGATTCTGTGTGATCCCCCCCCTTACACCAGTCTGTGATGCTGCATCTTTGTAGATCCGGACATTAATACGTAATGAATCCAAGTGCGTGAGAGTTGGGGGACCCTGCCTGCCAGCTCCGCATACAGAGAGGCTGAGTGTACACGCTTACACCGTCACGCCTGTACTGTTGCTACACGCGTCCTGGGATACATATAAAGTCACCCGGAACTGATCAAAGTGTCGACAGCCAATAGTTGACCACAAATGGCCAGCAGGCACAATGTCGACGTGTGAAAAGCTCAACATGGAACTGGTGTGGAGTTGATTCTATATAGTGTGGTGAGCGCAGCGAGCCCGAAGCGTGGCGAGGCGACACGTAATACCTGTGAAGTAATGCACGTCCCTTCGCGGGGCTCGCTGTGCTCGCCACGCTTTGGGCTCGGTGGCTCGCTGCGCTCGCCACACCATATAGAGTCAACTCCACGCCGACGTGGATAGTGGGGGTATGAAAAGGTCAGAAGACGCGTACCGCCGCCCCTCACAGGCTCGTTGCGCTCGCCATGCTTCAGGTTCACGGTCATAGTGGGGGTGGTGTGGGGGTGCATTTAACACTGTAAGCCCCCATTAGGGTGCTTATACAATTTAACATTGCATCGCATTGTATGGCATTGTATGCCATATACAATGGTATACAATTTTAAATTGTATACCATCGGGTGCCAATCGCATCGCATACCATCGCATGCCTTATGGTCTGCGATGCGATGGGCGCCGTGATAGTACAGAAGTACCAATAAATGTGTAATGAAAAGAACAGCAAGCATACTACCATGAGGACACGTTGGTCTATATTATCGCCAGTGACATGGATAGCAGTGAATAGGTGCCAGGTGTCCCGTATTGTCCCAAAGGCAGAGTGCAGGTATGAAGGGTGGAATGATGCCAATTCCACCTGAATGGGTGTGGGTGAGCCTGTCCGTCCCTGCCTCCGATATGCTGGTATGGCAGTGGGTGGAATGATGTCGATTCCACGTGAATGGGTGCGGGTGAGCCTGTCCGTCCCTGCCTCCGATATGCTTTCGGATACGGATGGTATCAATGTAGGAGAATGCAGTGTCCATAAAGTCTGTGCAGTCCATATAATGGAGGTGATGCCAGGTACAGTGGTGCAGAATGAATATTCAGGAGAGGGTCCAAACATACCTCAGAGCTAATTGCGTAATAAAAAGCAGCTGCACAATTGTAGGGTGAAAACAAGAAACCGTTCCTAAAAGTGAAATAATACAATGATTTTTATTGATCAGATCTATATGTCACTTAGATCACCCCATCTGTATGTCACTTATATCACCCCATCTATATGTCACTTATATCACCCCATCTATATGTCACTTATATCACCTCATCTATATGTCACTTATATCACCCCATCTGTATGTCACTTAGATCACCCCATCTAAATGTCACTTATATCACCCCATCTATATGTCACTTATATCACCTCATCTATATGTCACTTAGATCACCCCATCTATATGTCACTTATATCACCCCATCTATATGTCACTTATATCACCCCATCTATATGTCACTTATATCACCTCATCTATATGTCACTTATATCACCTCATCTATGTGTCACTTATATCACCTCATCTATATGTCACTTATATCACCCCATCTATATGCCACTTATATCACCCCATCTATATGTCACTTATATCACCCCATCTATATGTCACTTATATCACCCCATCTATATGTCACTTAGATCACCCCATCTATATGTCACTTAGATCACCCCATCTATATGTCACTTATATCACCTCATCTATATGTCACTTATATCACCCCATCTATATGTCACTTAGATCACCCCATCTATATGTCACTTATATCACCTCATCTATATGTCACTTATATCACCTCATCTATATGTCACTTATATCACCTCATCTATATGTCACTTATATCACCCCATCTATATGTCACTTATATCACCCCATCTATATGTCACTTATATCACCCCATCTATATGTCACTTATATCACCTCATCTATATGTCACTTATATCACCTCATCTATATGTCACTTATATCACCCCATCTATATGTCACTTATATCACCTCATCTATATGTCACTTATATCACCTCATCTATATGTCACTTATATCACCCCATCTATATGTCACTTATATCACCCCATCTATATGTCACTTATATCACCTCATCTATATGTCACTTATATCACCTCATCTATATGTCACTTATATCACCCCATCTGTATGTCACTTATATCACCTCATCTATATGTCACTTAGATCACCCCATCTGTATGTCACTTAGATCACCCCATCTAAATGTCACTTATATCACCCCATCTATATGTCACTTATATCACCTCATCTATATGTCACTTAGATCACCCCATCTATATGTCACTTATATCACCCCATCTATATGTCACTTATATCACCCCATCTATATGTCACTTATATCACCTCATCTATATGTCACTTATATCACCTCATCTATGTGTCACTTAGATCACCCCATCTATATGTCACTTATATCACCCCATCTATATGTCACTTAGATCACCCCATCTATATGTCACTTATATCACCTCATCTATATGTCACTTATATCACCCCATCTATATGTCACTTATATCACCTCATCTATATGTCACTTATATCACCTCATCTATATGTCACTTATATCACCCCATCTATATGTCACTTATATCACCTCATCTATATGTCACTTATATCACCCCATCTGTATGTCACTTATATCACCCCATCTATATGTCACTTATATCACCTCATCTATATGTCACTTATATCACCTCATCTATATGTCACTTAGATCACCCCATCTATATGTCACTTATATCACCCCATCTGTATGTCACTTAGATCACCCCATCTGTATGTCACTTAGATCACCCCATCTATATGTCACTTATATCACCGCATCTGTATGTCACTTATATCACCGCATCTGTATGTCACTTATATCACCCCATCTGTATGTCACTTAGATCACCCCATCTGTATGTCACTTATATCACCTCATCTGTATGTCACTTATATCACCCCATCTATATGTCACTTATATCACCCCATCTATATGTCACTTATATCACCTCATCTATATGTCACTTAGATCACCCCATCTGTATGTCACTTAGATCACCCCATCTGTATGTCACTTATATCACCTCATCTATATGTCACTTATATCACCCCATCTATATGTCACTTAGATCACCCCATCTATATGTCACCTAGATCACCTCATCTATATGTCACTTAGATCACCCCATCTGTATGTCACTTAGATCACCCCATCTATATGTCACTTAGATCACCCCATCTATATGTCACTTAGATCACCCCATCTATATGTCACTTAGATCACCCCATCTATATGTCACTTAGATCACCCCATCTATATGTCACTTATATCACCCCATCTATATGTCACTTAGATCACCCCATCTATATGTCACCTAGATCACCCCAACTATATGTCACCTAGATCACCCCATCTATATGTCACCTAGATCACCCCATCTATATGTCACTTAGATCACCTCATACTGTATATATGTCACCTTTATGGTGATCTAAACTTCGTATTCCTTATGATTAAACAGAATAACACAGGTGTAAATAGTCTCTGTTTATGTGACTAGTCCCATGTGACTGATTCCTGTCACGTGATCGTGTCACTCACACAGAACCAGGAAGTGCGTAGCGTATCATTAGTACACTTAATCTGCGCTAACTCCCGTGATCGCCAGGGACGCATGGGTGCAAGGAAGAAAATCATGAAAAACTCTGTCGACCTATTGTTTGTGTCAACCTTTTCTCAATGTTGAACTATGGACTGTTGACCAAGACACTGATGACCTGTCATTTGGATACCGGATAAATATACAGAACAGTGATGTCACCACCGACGCCTGTTTGCGGGAGAATGGAGCAACACTTGAATGCGCCCAGTGGCGGATCCAGGGGAGGGGCTGAAGCACAGTCCAAAATTCAAATAGGGGATAAACACCAACTGTCAGTTAGTCCCTTTGATATGGCAGTTGGTGGCAGTGGGTGGGCCTCCCCGGTTTGCACTTTAAACTGGAGCTGCCACTGAATGTCCCCATAGAGGTGAGGAGCCTTTTATTATTGAGGATAACACTTTTATTTTTGTTAGATTTTCTGAAGCTGCGTCATTGGCAGAACGTAGCACATACAGTACTCACTGACCTGGTCACACTCCTCAGACCGCTAGGATACTGTATGTTCCATGCATCTCTTGGTGCATCCTGTCCGTCCACGGTGTCTGCAGTACCAGCAAAAGGCTCCTAAGTAAGGTTGTAGTCTGGCGCAGTTACAGAGATCTTACGCTTTACGCTGGCTTTTATCTGGTATCTGTTTGATAGGTCTGTAAAGCCGTTATGCAAACATTTTACATTGACAAAATGTTGACATGCAAAATGTTAACAATCAAAAGGTCGACATGAAAAGGTTGATGAGTTTTTAGCTTTTTTTTCCTTTAATTTCCTTTTTCATACATTATCATCCATGTGGCCGAAGCATGGTGAGCGAACACTAATATGGGATCCATGTCAACTGGTGTCGTCACTGGCACAAAAACAAACTTTTAAAAACTCCTTTTTCAGGCGTCGACCTATGCATTGCACCACCCAGCGCCAGCGGCCTGAAATCTTTCCACGCAGCATCTGTATGATGGCAGTTTTTGTTTTCTGCAGACTCATTGCCGTAATAAGTGCTGACAGCACTCGGGCCTCCCCCTGTGGACTGCGCTCTGCGCTGCTCAGCGGACTCCTTTCTGCCATTGCCCTTAGTGATTACCACGGTGGCACAGAATTATGGTGGTACTGCGCTGCGGACCAGCGTAGGGGCGCAGAATCCCTGCCTGTACATTGCTGTCGGTAACCAGCGCCTTAGTTTAAGCCGCATCCTTCAGCTCGTTGCCCAGAGCCTCTTATTTACTGGTAACAGCCCTGCACGCATGACAATGGCCTCATTATCGTCTGGCACGGCGGCCAGCATTTATAAGACTGTTCTGAAACTTGATGGACGTTACGAGGGTAATGAAGACGCGTCTCCCAGGCCAACGCTGCCTTTGTTTGGTTGGCGAATGCCCGAGCAGATGGTGGCATTGGTTAGAGACAGGCAGCTAAGTACTGCTGTGAGGCCACAGTTACAAGTTACAAATGAGCTCCAGGCCCGAGGGACAGGCAGCCAGTAACGCAGCGGCGCGTCTCTCCATCCAGGGAAGGGACGGCGGAGACTCTGTGCCAGGTCCCGGTCACATGTGAGGGAACTCTCGCTCCTGCCCTGTGCTACCCCGGAGCTTTCACCAGCAGATGGTCCATTCAGATCTGCCAGCTGCCCGCCGGTGCTTTCATGCTGAGACGTTGCATGAAATTCCAGAACTCCTTAAATATTTCACTAAGGCGCCGTGGCCTCGGGACACACGGACGGCGCATCAGCCATGCAAAATGTATTTATGGTTTACGTAGCACCACCAAACGGCACACCGCTGGATGCATGGCTGCTGCTGTGGTGGCGGTATGCTCTGCTCGGTGGCCTGGCGCATCCAGTGCGGCATGGTGGTGTGGAATACACTATTAATGTTTATTTTGAGTGGCGTAAGCCTGTTAAGGCCCAGAATGGCATATATTCAATGCTACGGCACTGAGTATGCCGTTTTACGCTTGCCGTGCATGTGCCGTTTTTTCCACCCCTCGCCATTCTGCACGCTCACCCTGTTCTACGTGCCAGCAGCTCGCTGTCCGTGACGGCGAGCATTGACCAATGCGACGTACGAGGAGGCAGACTGAGTTGTTGTAGGCAGTGTTCAAATAATGCAGAGAAATGCAGGAAAACATAAACTAGCCTAAAAACCAAGCCGAAGCAGCTGACTGTGAAAAGCCGTGTATCTCCTCAAAGGCCAAACGGAGGAGGGAGGAAGAAGAGGTGAATCATGGGTCATAACTGAGGTGAATCATGGGTAGAATAAGCAGTGAGAAAACAATGCATCATGGGGGGGAAAAATGACCACAAAAATCTCAAAATATATTAATGTGGCGCTTCCAAAGAAAAACAATAATATATATCCTTCAAATAATACAAAATATAGACTTGTAGACACAAAAAAACAATGAAATATATTTTTTTATAAGTATGTTACTTGAGTTCACCTAAATAAGATGAGTAAAACGTAGAGGCATACCCAAAAAAATAAAGGTACAGCATTCGGCGTTTTAGCATTGAATACACAAACGGCGAGTTATGCTAAATTCCTCATAAGAAAACGATAGCGAGGACCAAGCGGCGAACAGGGTGAAGCTCGCTGTACATTCCTTCGAACCGGGAGCGTTTAATACGGCGAGGACCATTTTGGTGAGAGGAGTGTCCTTTTCGCCCCCCAAAAAACATTTCTCGCCCGTAAACACAGCGAACTGGGAGCATTGAATACTGTCCAATGTCTCTGCACCACTGAAGCTTACAGTCTAAATCGCTTGAAAGCCCACCCTACTGACATTCCAGTCCACAGCTGTGGTACCCACCAATGTAGCGTTCTCTTGTTTATGCGTTCTGGATTATGGGAGAATTTATCCCACACCCAGGGCCCTGATACTCTGGGCCTTATTCTGGTTGGTGCGGTCCGTTACGAATTCTTTCGGAGCTGACCGAACGCCATGCTGTGCGGACATTGTAAGAACAAACGCCCACAGGTCGTCCGCATTCGGTCGGACTCACTCTCTAAGAAGAGGGTGTGTTTTCGGACAACATCCAAACCGTGCGTGTGCTGTGGGAATACAAAGATTCTGCACGGTCTTACAGTGTCCGAACGGACGGGAAGCTGCCCGTATGCACCAATGCGGTGTATTTACGCAAACATCACTACTGTTATCGGAACTCATACATCTGCCACATGACACACTTATGCAATTAGGCAACCTCATAAAAAAGGGATTGTTTTTAATTGTAATCAATTAATTCCTAATTGATAATTAAACACATTACTACCAATTTAGATCAACCCTTACATCATGTTAAGTGGTATTAATTCATTGTTGCCCCTTTACCTGTCTTATCCAATTTAACCTGTGAAAAGAGTGTAATTAATCACTAATGAGTAGAGGAGTGGATTGTATTGTGGTCAGCTGAGAGTGCTTCAGGTGCGGGTGTACTAATTGGGTGAACCGAATGCCTAGCGCATGAACAAGTGGTATCCGCAAACTGAAACTTGCTTATGAAGACCGCATATTTCAGGCGTGTTGGTTCGTTTGCAGTCGGTGTCTTGTCCGAATGCATGCCTACCACAGTTTGTGCACTCCCTCGTGTACGCCCAGATTTACGCCCAGTTTTGCCCACTTTGAAACCACGCCCTTGTGTAGGGCCGAATGACGCCCATATTACACCCATATTTCCTGAGTCGATTCGGTGCACATTTCTGGACGGTATTAGTGAGAACGAGTACGGAGACCATGCGTGGCACATGCGCATCACGTTGCCTACGCATGCGCAGACGGCTAAAAAGCGCACTCCGAAAGAATTCGGAACGGACCGCACCAACCAGAATAAGGCCCTCTGTTCCCAGATTAAGTTGCACTATACCCGCTCTCTGCCATGTTATACAGGGGGCACAGGCTGTGTACTCTATTCATTGGTGACGCAGGATTCTCAGCCGCAGAGAGTGACACCATTCCTTAGCGTGCAGGGCTGGTTAATAAATGGTTACCTGTAGTAAGAGATCTGCAGCAACAAGAACCTTTCCCGCAGTCATTATTGTGTTTTACCAGCAGAATACATGAGGTGCGGTGTTTATTTGTGCGCCAGATAACCTCCATAAATTGCATATGAGAGCATCAAATATCAAACACTCCATATCCGCGTCGGAGAGAGAGAAGTGACGGCACCGCTGGGACCCGTCTCGCTCGTCCTGTTCAGGAGAGATCAGCGCTCTACCACTGGCGCGGCGGAGGGAAATAAGAAATTATTTTGTTAGATAATGTTGCCCTCTAATGAGATTGAATTAACCTTGAATCGTCTCGGTGCCTTTTGGGCAGGAGCCTGTTATTGTTACACGTGCCGGGCCCCCGGGGTTATCTAGTCTAGACAGCTGTAGGGCCCGCCCGGCGTGGCTGCGTATTCTGTGCCCGGGGAGTGTGGACTGGTGGGCGGATTGTCAGGCTGGGGGCAAAGAGGCAGAGCATAGACAAATACATGGATAAAGCTGAGGATTTCATTGTAACCCTCGCAGCTGAGTGGCGCGCTGTAACCCTCGCAGCTGAGTGGCGCGCTGTAACCCTCGCAGCTGAGTGGCGCGCTGTAACCCTCGCAGCTGAGTGGCGCGCTGTAACCCTCGTAGCTGAGTGGCGCGCTCACCGGGAACATTACCGTAATAACCGCAATGGGCACGGTGGTATATTGTCTATTACGCAGCGTTGCGTCTTGTACTGAGGGGTAGATTTATTAAGCTCGGTGAAGTGATAAAGTGTCTTGTTTTTATCACCGGCCAATCAGCTCCTACCTGTCATATTTCAAGCCAAGTCTGTAACTTCACAGTTAGGAGCTGATTGGCCGGTGATAAAAACCAGACACTTTACTGAGCCTAATAAATCTGCCCCTGAGGCCCCTGCATCATTCGTTATCATCTATTGCATTCCTGCGTCCTCTCTGGACAGAGTTGCAGGCAGGGCCCCCCGCCTTTCTCACACCCGCGGCATGCTTGGTAAGATCGCTGGTGCCCACACTACTGTAAAGGGGTAATCAAAGCAGCTAAAATATTATATGAAGAGTGCATAGCCACTGAAAGCAAAAACAACCCAAAGAAATTTTTTAAATACATAAATAGTAAACGTTTAATTAAGGAAAACATAGGCCCACTAACTGATACTAGTGGAAAAAGTGTTACTGAGGACAAGGGAAAAGCAAAACTGTTAAATGAGTTCTTCTCATCAGTATTTACTAAGGGAGAGCAGACTGTGGAACGAACATTTACCACAAACGGGACAAATAAGCCAGATCTCATTGTGGATTTCACGTCGAAAGAAATAATACTGAGGCTAAGCAAACTCAAAACAAATAAGTCACCAGGGCCAGATGGGATTCATCCGAGGGTATTAATGGAATTAAGGGATGAACTAGCTACCCCCCTACATTATATCTTTAGCAAGTCACTATCGTCAGGTATAGTACCAAAAGATTGGAGAATAGCAGAGGTAGTGCCAATATTCAAAAAAGGAAAAAAGGAAGATCCAGCTAATTACAGACCCGTTAGTTTAACATCAATTGTGGGTAAACTATTTGAAGGATTTTTAAGGGATGGTATCCAGGAATATTTAGATCATCACCTTCTACTCAGTACTAACCAACATGGGTTCGTGAAAAATCGTTCATGCCAAACTAATCTACTAGGGTTCTATGAAGAGGTTAGCAAAAACCTCGATAATGGAAATGCTGTAGATGTGATTTTCCTAGATTTTGCTAAAGCATTTGATACTGTCCCACACAAGAGATTGATTAATAAAATGGAGAACCTAGGATTGGGTGAAAATATCTGCAGATGGGTTGGGAATTGGCTATGTAATAGAGAGCAAAGAGTGGTTGTGAATGGTGCCGTATCAGATATGATACCGGTACTAAGTGGAGTGCCCCAGGGTTCGGTTTTGGGGCCCATTTTGTTTAACATTTTTATTAACGATATTGGGATAGGGTTACTCAGCAATGTATCCATCTTTGCGGACGATACAAAACTTAGCAAAGTCATCAAATCACCAGAAGATGTCACCATGCTTCAAAATGATCTTGCAATTCTAGATGAGTGGGCAAAAAAATGGAAGATGAGGTTCAATGTAGATAAATGTAAGGTTATGCACCTTGGGAGACACAACCAGTGTGCAAGTTACAACCTTAGCGGAGAGGAACTGGGTAATTCCATACTTGAAAAGGATCTAGGAGTCCAAATAGACAGCAATCTAGGATGTAGTGCCCATTGTAATGTAGCTACAAAAAAGGCCAACAAAATTCTGGCATGTATTAAGAGGGGAATGGAAACTAGGGACTCAAGGGTAATTATGCCACTATATAAAGCATTGGTGAGACCTCACCTAGAGTACGGAGTACAGTTCTGGGCCCCACACTATAAAAAGGACATCATAGAATTAGAAAAAGTCCAAAGGCGAGCAACAAAGCTTATTAGGGGAATGGAGAATTTAAGCTATGGGGAGAGATTAAGCAATTTGGGACTATTTACATTAGAAAAGAGACGTTTAAGGGGGGACATGCTCAACATGTACAAGTATATCAAGGGCCAATATAAGGAACTGTCACACACCCTATTTTCTACTAGAAAGGAATCTAGGACGCGAGGGCATGAGTATAGATTAGAAGAAAAAAGATTTCATTCAGCTAGTAGAAAGAATTTCTTTACGGTCAGAACAGTCAAACTCTGGAACTCTCTTCCCAGAGAGGTGGTAACGGCTGGCTCATTAAATGCGTTCAAGGCAAAGTTGGACAAACATTTACTGGAGAAAAACATCCATGGGTACAAATAAGAAATATAATTTGTCTGTAAAATACCAGAACCAACCAAATCAGCAATGGATATCTATACCAGGTTGAACTAGATGGACGCAAGTCTTTTTTCAGCCTTACCTACTATGTAACTATGTAACTACTGTACATTGCTTTAAGGGTAATGGGGAATTATACTTGATAGACTGCAGTCCTGGGCCACCTTTCTACCTGGGCCCCCTATCTGCCGGGGCCCCGGACTGTAGTCTTTGCAGTAACCCCGTGATGGCTGCACTGAGAAATATAATGCAAAGTTGCAGGAGGGTGCTAGCAAGTCCGTTAAGGTTGCTCAGAAGGCGATACGCTTGTTCGATTTCTCAGGAGGATTGAGCTAGGTGCATGACATAGGTGTCTGTGCAGGTGGCATGTCTTATCCGGGTGCCAGCCTGGCATGGTGGCACCGTGCCTCCCCAGTACTGAGGAGCTGGCGCAGGGCTTGGAGCGCTCTGTGAATACGTTGAAACAGGCTTTATTCTGGCTGTCTGCATCAGCTCAGCGCTCTGCAGGGTTACTCCATGTAGGTCACGCTGCAGGAAGGGGTCAGCCCGGGTTGGATATTTCCATACCTGGGTAAGAAAGCTGAATTGATTGGTGCAAAGTTCAGCACGTAGTTACAGCGCCAGGCGGCCGCAGCTGAAAGACGGGGCCCGGAGTTCACATCTCTCTTGATTGGTGACAAATTCTTCTCGCCCCTTTGTGCTGCGCTGTCAGAGAGAACAGCAAAGGGCCCTGGGGCCAGGCACAATCCGCAGCTATTTCCGGAAACTTTCTGTAATCCGCTCCGCTTGCTGCGAGCCCCCCGAGGGATGTGCATTCCTGTCAGTGACAGAATCAGAGACTGGATAATGTCAGATGTATCCACATAAATGTAGGTTATCCGAGCACCTCAGGTAGTGCGGTGAGACCGGCAGCAGTCACTGGCCGAGGATATAGGGGGCAGTCTCTATGACTACCGGGCCAGAAGCTGTCTCTTGTGAGCGTTCATTAAGGATTCTGCTTCTATTAATACTAATGACTGTTCTGCTGCATTACAGCAATAGGTGTGATATGCAAATGTATGCAAATATCTGATTCTATGGAACCGCTTTCTCGCTGGCTGTCAGACATTTGTATAAGGGAATTCTGCTACTTGTAGTGTTACATATATAGTGACCCTTATTCCTGCCTCACAGCACTGAGGTCATGGGTTCCATTTCCACCATGGCCCTAACTGTGTGGAGTTTGTATATTCTCCCCGTGCCTGTGTGTGTTTCCTCCGGGTACTCCGGTTTCCTCCCACAGTCCAAAAATATACTGGTAGGTTAACTGGCTCCTGACAAAGTTAACCCCAGAATGTCTGTGTGTGCGTGTACATGTGGTAGGGCACAGTTGTTGTTGGATGCCCTAGAGACTGAATTCAAGGACTCCGTGCCCAGGAACTGTCTTTCATACCTTTCGGTACTGTATGGACTATTCCCGGGCACCCACACATATGGGGCGACCCAGGAAGCCTGGCGCCTTATAAACTGTGTTAAGGACGCTTTGTGGTTTGCCAGAAATCGTCTCATATTGCGGAGGGAGAGAATGTCCGTTCAGGACTGCCGCAGGCTGGTTCACAGCCTGCTCAGAGACTATTCCATCCGGGATAGCCCTGAGGAGGAAGAGGACTAAACCCCTTTTCTTCTGGTCCTTTCCCCTTGTGTGGACTGTTTTATAAGACTTTGGGACCGTGGCCCCTTCCCCCTCACTTCACAATGTCTGTTGTTTTGTTGATGTATTTCTATTTATTGCCCTCCCCTTATATGTGTCTGTCTGGTCAATAAAGCTTCGGGCATGTGATTCCTCCTCCCTCACCCCCTACCCTCCACACCCATAGTCTTGTATACTGTAGTGTAAATGTTACCGTTAGAATGCATAGTGCATAGTATAGTCTATAGTGTGAGTTTATCTTGTGCTGTATTTTATAATATGTACTATACTGTTTGCATGTGTACTGTGTTTTGGCTGTGCTGCGACACGGTATATGTGTGATATTTGTTATCGTCTGTTTTTTGCATTCTTTATGTACAATAAAGACCTGCCTTTTCAATCAAAAATATAGGGGTTTATTCTAGTTCATTCTTTCTGACAAAATCCTTCTTAGATGGACAAAACCATGTGCACTGCAGGGGGGCAGATGTAACATGTGCAGAGAGAATTGGATTTGGGTGAGTTTTTTTGTTTCTGTGCAGGGAAAATACTGACTGCATGATTTTACACTGCAATATAGATCTCACTTTGAAGAAAAACCCCACCCAAATCTAATTCTCTCTGCACAAGTTACATCTGCCCCACCCGCAGTGCACATGGTTTTGTCCATCTAAGAAGGATTTTGTCAGAAAGAATGAACTAGAATAACCCCCATAGATTGTAAGCTCCACTGGGGCAGGGACTGATGTGAGTGTTCTAATATTCTCTGTCCAGCGCTGTGGAATATGTGTGCACTATATAATAACTGGTAATAATAGTCTCTGTACAGAGCTGCGGAATATGTGTGCGCTATATAATAACTGGTAATAATAATCTCTGTACAGCGCTGCGGAATATGTGTGTGCTATATAATAACTGGTAATAATATTCTCTGTACAGCGCTGTGGAATATGTGTGCGCTATATAATAACTGGTAATAATAGTCTCTGTACAGTGCTGCGGAATATGTGTGCGCTGTATAATAACTGGTAATAATAGTCTGTGTACAGCGCTGTGGAATATGTGTGCGCTATATAATAACGGGTAATAATAGTCTCTGTACAGCGCTGCGGAATATGTGTGCACTATATAATAACTGGTAATAATATTCTCTATACAGCGCTGCGGAATATGTGTGCGCTATATAATAACTGGTAATAATAATCTCTGTACAGCGCTGCAGAATATGTGTGTGCTATATAATAACTGGTAATAATATTCTCTGTACAGCGCTGTGGAATATGTGTGCTATATAATAACTGGTAATAATATTCTCTGTACAGCGCTGTGGAATATGTGTGCGCTATATAATAACTGGTAATAATAATCTCTGTGCAGCGCTGTGGAATATGTGTGTGCTATATTATAACTGGTAATAATATTCTCTGTACAGCGCTGTGGAATATGTGTGCGCTATATAATAACTGGTAATAATATTCTCTGTACAGCGCTGCGGAATATGTGTGCGCTATATAATAACTGGTAATAATAATCTCTGTACAGCGCTGTGGAATATGTGTGCGCTATATAATAACTGGTAATAATAATCTCTGTACAGCGCTGTGGAATATGTGTGCGCTATATAATAACTGGTAATAATATTCTCTGTACAGCGCTGCAGAATATGTGTATGCTATATAATAACTGGTAATAAATAATAAATAAATATACCGAACCACATCTGGCACTGAGACCACCCCTCTCCTATTACCTGTGCTAATCTAGGCCTCCATCACTTACTGCCGACACAGTCTCTGCGTCACCCACAATCAGACCTCATAGTCCCAGTAAGAACTCTCCACCCAGATACCGAAAGATCATCATGTACTACTGTAGGTCGAAGTTGACAAATAGGTGGACATACACGAGGATGGTTTTGACAAAAGGTCGACACAAGAAAATTGCTGACATGGAAAATGTCAACTCATGAAATTTTACACTCAGCACCTTTACTGTTCCCAATCCGAGTACAGTTGGATCATATATCATGAAAAATTCCCCAATTGAAAAAAAACTAAATCATGAAAAACTTACAAGTTGGCAGATACTGTAACATGTTGACCTTTTGCTTGTGTCGAAGTTTTGACAATCCCTGGGACCCACTGCTGACACCTGGGCTGTGGGTGCAGCCTCCCTGTCCCTGGGACCCGCTGCTGACACCTGGGCTGTGGCTGCTGTCTCCCTGTCCCTGGGACCCGCTACTGACACCTGGGCTGTGGCTGCTGTCTCCCTGTCCCTGGGACCCGCTACTGACACCTGGGCTGTGGCTGCCGTCTCCCTGTCCCTGGGACCCGCTACTGACACCTGGGCTGTGGCTGCCGCCTCCCTGTCCCTGGGACCCGTTGCTGACACCTGGGCTGTGGGTGCCGCCGCCCTGTCCCTGGGACCCGCTGCTGACACCTGGGCTGTGGCTGCCGTCTCCCTGTCCCTGGGACCCGCTACTGACACCTGGGCTGTGGGTGCCGCCGCCCTGTCCCTGGGACTCGCTGCTGACACCTGGGCTGTGGGTGCCGCCTCTCTGTCCCGGGACCTGCTGTTGACACCTGGGCTGTGGGTGAAGCCTCCCTGTCCCTGGGACCCGCTGTTGACACCTGGGCTGTGGGTGAAGCCTCCCTGTCCCTGGGACCCGCTGCTGACACCTGGGCTGTGCCTGCCACCTCCCTGTCCCTGGGACCCGCTGCTGACACCTGGGCTGTGGATGCCGCCACCCTGTCCCTGGGACCCGCTGCTGACACCTGGGCTGTGGCTGCCATCTCCCTGTCCCTGGGACCCGCTGCTGACACCTGGGCTGTGGGTGCCGCCTTCCTGTCCCTGGGACCCGCTGCTGACACCTGGGCTGTGGGTGCCGCCTTCCTGTCCCTGGGACCCGCTACTGACACCTGGGCTGTGGCTGCCATCTCCCTGTCCCCGGGACCCGCTGCTGACACCTGGGCTGTGGCTGCCATCTCCCTGTCCCTGGGACCTGCTGCTGACACCTGGGCTGTGGGTGCCGCCTCCCTGTCCCTGGGACCCTCTGCTGACACCTGGGCTGTGGGTGCCGCCTCCCTGTCCCTGGGACCCTCTGCTGACACCTGGGCTGTGGCTGCCGCCTCTCTGCCCCGGGACCCGCTGCTGATACCTGGGCTGTGGGTGCCGCCTCTCTGTCCCGGGACCCGCTGCTGACACCTGGGCTGTGGTTGCCGTCTCCCTGTCCCTGGGACCCGCTGCTGACACCTGGGCTGTGGTTGCCGCCTCCCTGTTCCTGGGACCCGCTGCTGACACCTGGGATGTGGGTGCCGCCTCTCTGTCCCGGGACCTGCTGCTGACACCTGGGCTGTGGGTGCCGTCTCCCTGTCCCTGGGACCCGCTGCTGACACCTGGGCTGTGGGTGCCGCCTCTCTGTCCCGGGACCCGCTGCTGACACCTGGGCTGTGGGTGCCGTCTCCCTGTCCCCGGGACCCGCTGCTGACACCTGGGCTGTGGGTGCCGCCTTCCTGTCCCTGGGACCCGCTGCTGACACCTGGGCTGTGGGTGCCGCCTCTCTGTCCCGGGACCCGCTGCTGACACCTGGGCTGTGGGTGCCGCCTCTCTGTCCCGGGACCTGCTGCTGACACCTGGGCTGTGGGTGTTGTCTCCCTGTCCCTGGGACCCGCTGTTGACACCTGGGCTGTGGGTGCCGCCTCCCTGTCCCCGGGACCCGCTGCTGACACCTGGGCTGTGGGTGCCGCCTTCCTGTCCCTGGGACCCGCTGCTGACACCTGGACTGTGGGTGCCGCCTTCCAGTCCCGGGACCTGCTGCTGACACCTGGGCTGTGGGTGTTGTCTCCCTGTCCCCGGGACCCGCTGCTGACACCTGGGCTGTGGGTGCCGCCTCCCTGTCCCCGGAACCCGCTGCTGACACCTGGGCTGTGGGTGTTGTCTCCCTGTCCCTGGGACCCGCTGCTGACACCTGGGCTGTGGTTGCCGCCTCCCTGTCCCCGGGACCTGCTGCTGACACCTGGGCTGTGGGTGTTGTCTCCCTGTCCCTGGGACCCGCTGCTGACACCTGGGCTGTGGCTGCCTTCCTGTTCCTGGGACCCGCTGCTGACACCTGGGCTGTGGGATACCTGTCCAGGTGATCTCATGCACTTAGCTTGGTTGGTTTGGGGAACCAGGGCGGGCGTACCCCCTGTCGTGCTGTGTATAAGGGCCTCCTGCATGTCGTCCTCCACCCCTCTCCCAATATGAAAAAATCCAAATTAGCAAAGTAAGTAAAAGTTTGGTTAAAAAACAAAACAAAATTCAATTACTGGCGTTGGGTCGGTGTAAGTGATTCCCATGTATGTAAATCCCCTTGTTTGTTATAGCTGGGAACGTTCTGCTTATCAGGAGCTGCAAGCAGCATCCACACGTGGCCCAGGAGGCATCTAATTGGCCAATCACTTCGCTCAGTTTGGCGCCGTGTCCCCCTTGGGGCTGTTTTCTAAATGTATTGTGTTTTTTTCCCCCCCTTCCGAGCCCATGACCACAATGAGTTGGGTAATTTGGCGGGGGGGACGGGGACATTTGCATAATTTGTACAAATTAATTTACATGGAACGTTGTGTTGTAATAGGAAAAGCGCCGCTCGTTAATACGGTTTACTCATTAATGTGGAAATTGTGTTTGGCTTTTATTTATTTATTTCGGTTTCCATTAATTTTCTTTTCCCTCTCCCTCCGCTGAACTAAAAGCCCCGCAGCCATAGGGACGGACGGAGAATAAAGGCCACTGCATCTGCAGCGGGGACAGATTTCATGTTTAATGACCTTCTAGGGTACGTTAGTTGGAGCGCGGGCTCGCTGTATTGTTGGGGCGCCTGTAATCATAGCTCTGGTCTAGGAGAAACCGTTCACCGGCTTCCAGATTACGTCCTCGGCAAACGCAGCTGGTGGGCATCCATTTCTGTGTGCCACTTCTAAAAGCTGGGCCAGAGGCTGAGGTGGCTGGAGATTGCATTTCGGAGACCCCGGCACTTTGAGAGGGCACCATATTCATATTACTTATGGCACCATAGCAGTGCCTAGGCCTCTGCGTCAATACATGCCATGTTGGTGTATTGTATATCCCGCCTAGAACTTTCATTGCCAGGCACATGGAGTTATGCCATGACAACTACAGGAGACCCCCGCAGACTTCAGCACAGTGTGGTCTGTATTTCAGCACTGATATGCCGACCAGACCTGTGTTAGAATCACCAGAGCAGACAGCGACACCCCTGGCAGGGAAGAGGAACTGCACAGGTTTTGAAAGATGCAGGGTGCTAGAATGAACATTCTTTATGTCTATATGAAACATTAGGATGTATGAGGGTCCCCTTCTCTGTCCTTTGCCTCTGACAGGGAGAAGCCCCCTGATAGTAATTATGTGTATAACACCCACTGCACTGCGCGGAGGGATTTGGGTCATCAGACCTACCAGAAACTCCAGGGTTATGTATGTTTTAAATCTGCCCGTCCTCCTTCCTCTGACTTCTCGCACCCTGGTACATTTACCCCCACAGACAGTCAGTAAGTCGACTCCAAATGGATGATTGTGTCGAAAGTCCAGCAGTAAAGATGTAGACACCCGAAAAGGTTGACCTTTTTTGTTTTGCATTTTTAGGTATAATTTTGTATGTTTAAGCACGTGACCCCAATTAGTGTACCGTTGCGATTGGCGCGGGTAACTATTCCCGAATCATAGTTCATGTGGACAGTAAAAGATAAAAAAGTTGGGGTGTCGACAATTGTCATCTCTATGCACTGTCTATCTTTTACATGTCAGCTTTTTGTACCTGTCAATCATATGACGTCGACCGATTGACTGTGTATAAGGTCACTGTACACCGAGAATACTGAATTCCCTGATGTGTTCGTTAGAGGGAATGTGGGGGCGTCCCGAGGTCTCAGCCCCCCGGTGTGCGCCTGGCACGTGAGATCAGAACAGTGTGGATGCTCGGACATATAAATAAGCCTGTATCACCAAATACTGACAATAAGGTGTCATTTCCCCGCCACAGATCTGTAACGCAGTAACGTGGCCGGTAGGAATGTTAATGTTTCCGTTCTTGCATCCAGTGGTTACCCGCAGATCCTGGCACCCCCATGTAACACTGAGATGGCTCCGGTGAACGACTCCGCGCACCAATCCTGTACGCTGCAGTGTGCAGTCGCTCTGCGCCGAGCCAGCCAACACTGAATTATAAATAGCTCCGGTAAAATGTCACATCAAAAATACTGTGCTGAGTTTTTTTTCCTTTTCTTCTTTTCCTGGTAATTGTATCCTACGTGTCTCAGATATTAAGCCCCTCATCTGCTGTCGTCTCCATGTCACCCGATGCGCGAGCTCTTGTATTGAGTCTTATGCCTGGCACTGTGGATTTCTGCGTGGCGGGGAGAGTGCTGCTCGGAAATCTACCTATATGCTTCATTTACCCAGTAGAGCTGGAGAACGTGGCCGTAGGTGGGCATTGTGTGGCCTGTGGCAGAAGGGGATCAGCATCATTTGTCCCCCTGCCTTTGGTGTGAATTTAGGAAGCGTCTCCAGATAGTGGGGTTCAAGGTAGGGTCTAATCCGTGCCCTGGTACCATTTGGCCTGCCAGGGTGATTCGAACCTGCTGTTATGTTGTGTTGATCCAGGGCATCATCGCAACTGTAACTAGAAATGTTATGGCGTGGGGCAAGAAGGAAATCCCCTGCCCAAACCCCTTGGAACCTAAAGCATTCTCCGCACCCCCCTCATGTAGTGTGACTCTGTCCACCATGCCACTCAATCCTTGGCACTTTATGTATTCAGTTACGGACATCTATAGTTTTATGTTGTGTTTTGGGTTTCCATCCCCTTGTCCTTCCCTATTATGTTTGCCAGTTTTCCATCCCTTGGCCAGAACTAAATGGATTGTCTCTCGGTAATTCCTGCGGTGTCCGTACTTTTTGTCCAGGAGGCACAACGCCTTTTGTGTGTGACTTTACTTTGTGCGTGCCGGAAGAAAAAGAAAATGTGCTATTTTATTTCTTTTTCACACTTCTCAGAGAAGTAATCACCAGCGTGTCTGAGCTGACTGTGGGGGAATGAATTATCTTTGAACTTGTCACTATCAGAGTCTATTTCAGTGTGCCGCAGGAAGCTTTTGCAGGACATGAAGAGAGCGGAGAGTAGATTTTGCTTTCGCTGGTAAATCCTGTCACTCAATTAGCCTGCGTCATCCAGCCTGATCTAGGGCTGACCGAAGAGAAAGGCCTGTGGGCCGTAGGCAGCCCTGGTGGGCTTTCAGACGTCCCAACCTTGTCTAATGACCTGAATTGGCTCCAAAATATTCTCCTTGATGGGACATAACCTGAATGGGTTTGTGTATGTACTGGAACATGCCCAATAGCTGTCAACAATGTACCAATAAGGGTCTGATGTGGATCGGCACAAACATTTTTTACAAATTTTGCTTGCAAAATTCTCCTGTTGGCACCTGACGCTCCCTGTAATTCTAGTAAAGGGTATCCAGATGATAAGTCAACAGTGTGTAGGTCGACAGAAAGTAGGTCAATAAAAAAATTGATAAAAAGGTCGACATGCACTAGATTAACATTGACAATCTTTTGTTAGAGTTTTTCATGTTTTACGATCAACGTTGAGTATTTACGATCCATGTTGAGTATTTACATTCCACGTTGAGTATTTACGATCCACGTTGAGTATTTAAAATCCACATTGAGTATTTACAATCTACATTGAGTATTTACGATCCACGTTGAGTATTTACGATCCACGTTGAGTATTTACGATCCACGTTGAGTATTTACGAGCCATATTGAGTATTTATGATCCACATTGAGTGTTTATGATCCAAACTGAGTATTTACAATCCACATTGTAGTGTTCCTTCTAGGAACTAACTAGGGCAGGGCGCTGCTGCATGGGGGCAGCATAAGGGGGCGGACCAGGCCCATCGACGCCATCGTTGTGGGTGGTCCTGGGCCACCAATGTCACTAAAGGGGACTGGCCACCGCCGTCGCGCAAGGGGGCTTGCCTGGCCCCGCTGAAGTCCCTGAGCTGATGGGGAAGCGCCGGCATCGCAATCTACAGCAGCGCTGGGCACACCGGCAGGACAGGCAGCAGGCGCAGCGCCCCGCTAAAACAGCCTAGCGGGAACACTAACATTGAGTATTTACGACCCACATTGAGTATTTACGACCCACGTTGAGTATTTACGATCCACGTTGCGTATTTACGATCCACGTTGCGTATTTACGATCCACGTTGCGTATTTACGATCCACGTTGAGTATTTACGATCCACATTGAGTATTTAAGATCCACGTTGAGTATTTATGATCCAGGTTGAGTATTTATGTTCCAAGTTGAGCATACGTGGGTATGGTAATGTGTTCCAAGCGCAGTGCGGCACCATGAACGAATAATGGCGAGCCAAGTGAGCAACACTAATTGCGGGTCCAATGTCGGTAGGTGTCGACATTGACACCGACAAGCGTGAAAAACTCTTGTCGACTTCTTCATGTGTTCCTGTGGACATTTTGATTGTGTTGACTTGTGTCAATGTCATGTTGACTTTGTGCCTGTCGACTGTCCACCTAGATGCTGTCAACTGTTTTGATGCACATCACTAGTAATTTACCAGACTCCGCGGCGAGGACAGCGCTGGCGTTGGTGGCATGCAGAGACTTATTAAGACGTTTCATGATGAACAAATCCGTTCAGTCCCCGACGCCCATTTCAGTCATCAAACTGATTTTATTTGGGGACTTCTGAAGGAATTATATATATTATGTGTTCTGCTTTCTTGCATAATTGTGCATGAAAATATGTAATTAGAATGTAGACTTTTCTGTAGAACTCTGTATCATAATAGACCTGTAACGCACTGATTAAATACACATTTGTAAGGATGCGTCATTTTAACGAGTGTTTACTTCCCAGGAGGGCGCATTCTCTTGTTAGGTCTGGCACTAGCAGCGGTAATTGGGTGTCTTACTGGTAGCCCATCAACGGCGTGAAAAGTGCCTCTAAGGGCGCACAGGAAGAATACAGGGCTATTACAGACCGTCTTCGTCATAAATTAATGACGGAAAAACTGTGAACGTTGTAACTTCAGCAATTCATGGTGACTTAAGCAGCCGCAAGTGCGTCACGTGACCCATCGGGCAAGATGGCCAAACCTTCCTTAGGATAAGTTGTCTTTGTGTGTGTTTGAATTAGGTAAAATAGGTTCTGTTACTATCGTGCAATGACATTTTTAAAGGCAATTTTGGAAATCTTCACCAACCTCGCCATCCACCTATTGACAGTCTCTTATATAGTGTGGCAAATTCCATTGTGCTGTACAATTGGAAAAAACTGTGAAAAAATCAACCTGGTACGTACAGGCATAGAGGTCGGAGGGTCCTGCTCATAGGCTTACAGGTTATAAGGAAATAGGCATGTGATACAGGACAGGCGTTATCCATGACATAATGGCCACCAGATTGCAGAGGCTATTGGTGGGCTGTATGAGACGGTGACCCAGCAATGTTGGCCAGGGGTCAGGACCGTGAGACAATAAGTGAGGGTATGTGAGCACTGTACAGTGAGGATGTGACTGGGCAGGAGAGGTACATGGAGGTTATGTGGCTGGTTCTGGAATCTGATAAGCTGCCTGAAGAGGGGAGTTCTCCGGAACACTGGAGGAGAGTCTTATTGTGTGTGGGAGGGGATTCCACAGAGTGGGTGCAGCCAGAAGAAAGTCCTGCAATAGTGATTGGGAGCGAGTAATGCACGTGGGTGAGAGATGTAGATCTTGTGCAGAGCGGAGGGGTCAGGTTGGGAGACACTTTGAGATAAGAGAAGAGATGTATGTTGGTGTCGTTTGGTTTATGGCCTTTACAGTATTTTATATTGAATACAGTAGAATGCAGGTAACCAATGGAGGGACTGACAGAGCGGATCTACAAATGATGAACATCTGGCGGGGAAGATCAGCTTTACAGCTGCATTCAGGATGGATTGTAGTGCTGAGAGCGCTGTATACACTGAATTGATTAAGGGTTAGGTGGCAGGACGCGGCTTAGACCTCCCTCGGTGTTACTGCTGCACACCTCTTCATGCGGCTGACAGGCCGAGCTGCAGCTGGCAGCCATGTTTAGTGCTGGCGCTGACCAGTAACACTTAGCAATAAATAATAGGAGGCAGGTGGTCTCCTGGGCAGCCCGCGCTAGTGCTGTCACGCACCATTTCAGCCCTCGCTTAGGAAGCACTTAGGGGGAAAAAAAGGTTCGCATTTATTTTTCCTCCCAGTCCTGGCCGGGCCCAGCAGGGATCGGGTTAAATCATTTGTCGCCAAGGTTGACTGAGCTGCCAGGACAGCGCGCTGCAAGCCGCCAACCGCCGCCAGCCCATCTCAGGGGAGCGCTAAATTACGGGAAGATTTTACGACTGTATGCCTCGTTATGCTTTATTAAAAGTTTGGTAGAGACACGCTACCCCCCCAGTCCATGAGCGGCGAGGGTCTGACTCTATATCCCCCCCCCCAGCTCTGGTGTGGCTCGGTTCTCTTCTGCCACTTCATCCGTAGCGGCAGAGCGGCTCCCCCCGGAGCTCAGCCGCCCTCTAATGAGGAACAGAACATAGATTTTCATTGAAGTGTACTGCATTTAGCAATCACTAGTTCTCTTTCAGATCGGCGAGACATTTAATGGACCAGCCTGGGAGCTCTGGCAAGATGTGTCGTGCTCTCGGAGGCTCAAACTGGTCTGAAGAGCAGCTCTCCTGTAGCCACGTTTAGTGTCCAGCTACCCTGTTATCCGGCAGAGAGGCGGACATTCCACAATATTGCTGAAATAAGCGGTTTCCGTTACAGGAGCAGCGTCATTATACATTATATGGCAGCAAGCGGGAAATAACTCTGATGTTGTAGAGTTGCGGCACGTTCCTACTTCTCACGTGCACATCTCCATCCTGCATAACAGCGGCTACATGTCTTGGATCCAGGTGTTGCTGGGGCTCAGGAAACAGGCGGCCATTGTGTATTCTGTTCCTCATTCAGCTCGCAGCATTTGTGTACGTGTCTGACTGGAAAACACTGTAACATTCCTTATGCAGAAACAGCTGCAGTCGCACACTGGGCAATAACAGGCAGAGAGGTCAGAGGGCGCTGCTCATAGAAGAAACCCACTGTTACCTGGACACTAGATTACCTCAACCACTGTTACCTGGGCCCTAGATTACCTCACCCACTGTTACCTGGGCCCTAGATTACCTCAACCACTGTTACCTGGACACTAGATTACCTCACCCACTGTTACCTGGACACTAGATTACCTCAACCACTGTTACCTCAGCGCTAGATTACCTCACCCACTGTTACCTGGTCACTAGATTACCTCCCCCACTGTTACCTGGACACTAGATTACCTCAACCACTGTTACCTGGACACTAGATTACCTCACCCACTGTTGCCTGGACACTAGATTACCTCACCCAATGTTACCTGGACACTAGATTACCTCACCCAATGTTACCTGGACACTAGATTACCTCAACCACTGTTACCTGGGCACTAGATTACCTTAACCACTGTTACCTGGGCACTAGATTACCTCACCCACTGTTACCTGGACACTAGATTACCTCACCCACTGTTGCCTGGACACTAGATTACCTCACCCACTGTTGCCTGGACACTAGATTACCTCACCCAATGTTACCTGGGCACTAGATTACCTCACCCACTGTTGCCTGGACACTAGATTACCTCAACCACTGTTACCTGGACACTAGATTACCTCAACCACTGTTACCTGGACACTAGATTACCTCACCCACTGTTGCCTGGACACTAGATTACCTCAACCACTGTTACCTGGACACTAGATTACCTCACCCACTGTTACCTGGACACTAGATTACCTCACCCACTGCTACCTGGACACTAGATTACCTCACCCACTGTTGCCTGGACACTAGATTACCTCACCCACTGTTGCCTGGACACTAGATTACCTCACCCACTGCTACCTGGACACTAGATTACCTCACCCACTGCTACCTGGACACTAGATTACCTCACCCACTGTTACCTGGTCACTAGATTACCCCACCCAATGTTACCTGTACACTAGATTACCCCACCCAATGTTACCTGTGCACTAGATTACCTCACCCACTGTTAGCTGTGCACTAGATTACCCCACCCAATGTTACCTGGACACTAGATTACCTCAACCACTGTTACCTGGACACTAGATTACCCCACCCACTGTTGCCTGGACACTAGATTACCCCACCCACTGTTACCTGGACACTAGATTACCTCACCCACTGTTGCCTGGACACTAGATTACCCCACCCACTGTTACCTGGACACTAGATTACCTCACCCATGGTTACTAGGCCCCATACAATTCCAGATATCCAGATCCAGTCCACAGCCTTGTATATTATTTATCTGCCCATTAAAGTCTCACCTTAGGGGTGTGTGTGACCTGTCTGTGTCCCCGGTGTTATAGTCAGTGCTGTGCAGGCTCCTGTGTGTGTGTGTGTGTGTGTCCTGTGTCCCCGGTGTTATAGTCAGTGCTGTGCAGACCCCTGTGTGTGTGTGACCTGTCTGTGTCCCTGGTGTTATAGTCAGTGCTGTGCAGACCCCTGTGTGTGTGTCCTGTGTCCCCGGTGTTATAAACAGTGCTGTGCAGGCTCCTGTGTGTGTGTGTCCTGTCTGTGTCCCCGGTGTTATAGTCAGTGCTGTGCAGACCCCTGTGTGTGTGACCTGTCTGTGTCCCCGGTGTTATAGTCAGTGCTGTGCAGACCCCTGTGTGTGTGTCCTGTGTCCCCGGTGTTATAAACAGTGCTGTGCAGGCCCCTGTGTGTGTGTGTGTCCTGTGTCCCCGGTGTTATAGTCAGTGCTGTGCAGACCCCTATGTGTGTGTGTGTCCTGTGTCCCCGGTGTTATAGTCAGTGCTGTGCAGGCCCCTGTGTGTGTGTCCTGTGTCCCCGGTGTTATAGTCAGTGCTGTGCAGACCCCTATGTGTGTGTGTGTCCTGTGTCCCCGGTGTTATAGTCAGTGCTGTGCAGACCCCTGTGTGTGTGTGACCTGTCTCTGTCCCCAGTGTTAAGCGGAGGAAGCAGCGCAGGTCATGGCTGTGTGCGCACCGCGGTCAGCCGCAGATTCCCCGTGGAGCAGCCTGTGGCTGGGAGCCAGGTGGAGAATTGATGGCCGGTCACACGGGTTCACCTGTTGGCAGTTCAGAGTGTCAGTGGCGTTAATTAGCAGTAAGTCCTTAGCTGGGAAGGAGATGGATGGGGGCTCAGGCTGCGTGTGAGGGTGTCAGTTCCTGGTAGGCAGCTGCTGTAAATCAGGTCAGCCAGTGCCCGTTACACAGCGTCCTTCCAGTGTTTACTGCAACACGTCAGCAGCTGCAGCACAATTACTTGTTAATAGAACTGGACAACATGAAACCGGGTTAAGTACTCTCTGTAATCTCTGTAGTCTATTATATCACCGCTCGCTCTGGAACACTCCGCCGCCTGCTTACCTGGCGCAGATATAGGGGCTTATTCACAGAAACACAAACTGTATGCAGGAAACGTACAGTGTGGGGGGCTCGCTGTACATAGAAACACATCTGGAGATAGGGGGGACTGGTTCCAGGTTCTTTTGGGGCACATTGAATACAAAGATCTGGAGTGGTTCCGGCCCTGTCTCGGATTGATAAGTGTATATATTTCTCCTGATACATCCGTCTCCAGTAATGTGCTGGAATATCCATGTGCAGCGATAGGGGGTAACGCACATACAAACTCACCTGGTGCAACTAGTCTTGTCCTATGGTTGTTGCGGGATCAGTGTAGATGGTGCCTGGAAATGTTGTAGTCTTGCATTATGGCATTCTGGGGTAAGGGAAGTGCCAACATAGGGCATATCAGGTCCAGGCTGGCCGCTGGCTTGTTGTGCTGATGCCGGCACTCATAAGGGTAAATTCACTATGATGGGAGTTATATTTCATCCCACTAGAGAAAAGCCCGTACTGTGAATTAATGTGCATATATGTCCGACACCCATCGACTGATTTATACATTGGGCACCAGTCATCGCAGGCGCTGCGTAGCCAGAGACTTACTCGCCTCCTGCAGAACGAACTTCCGCTCCTCTCACTTCTGCAGACTGTCTCGCCCTAAACGCTTCATTCTGCTCCTCCCAGTGCGCCTGTGCGGGATTCAGCATCAGCATTATCCTGCTTCTGCCGTCATTATCCGAATCCCGCATACACATACATATAGATTGTTGGTGTTATCGCGCAGACCACGGCCAGCCTCCTGGGGTTATGGCGGGCAGGCCTCTCATGTCACAAGGCCGTCTCTAAATAAAGATGTGCCACGCTCCAGACTGGGGCATTAACGCCTAACGCACCGCGCAGGCCCATCGCTGTGTTGTGTGAATCGATTGGTTTCTCGGTACTTTGTGACCTCGTCTCGGATTTTCCACCTTAAAGTGAAGCAGAAAATAGAGAATATTCTCCTTGTGTAGATCTGGGGCTCCGGGCTGCTGGCTTATGTATAAAGATGGAGATTTCATTCTATATATATTATTCATGGCCTACTAAATCTCTCGTCTTGGGGATCTGTCAGTGACTGAACTAACATCACATGATATATAGCAAAGTATATATATGTATAGTGTGTAATTCCGCACTCCCGGCCATCTCCTGTCGCCATCGGGGTGAACCCTGGTCTGGAGCTGAATGGATGTGGATGCTGAATTATCTTGATAAGGCCATAAGTGGCTGAGTAATTGAAGACTTGTCCTGCTCAGGCGCTCACAGCCGCTGACATCAGTGTTACGTCGTCCCGTCGTTTTGCTGGGCTGAGAATTCGCAGCCCTAGTGATAATCGGAGGACGGTGAATGGTTTGCAGTGCGCACGTGTGAGCCCCCTGTGCTCGCAGGCCACTCGCTGTTTGATTGAGAGCGGGCGGCTGTTTGGTGGGCCGGTGTTCCCCAGACGCCGGGAGGGGGGGGGGGCTGCTGCTGACGTCTCCTTCTCTTCGCTACGCCAGGTGCGTCCTGGCTTACTCATCGCTGCGAGCAGAGGGAAGTCTGAATCAGGCCCATAGGGAAGACCTCTCACCTTAACTTACCATGCTTAATGGCTACCCCTGTCTGTCTGCCCCTTCCCTTTGGAATGTAAGCTCTCACGAGCAGGGCCCTCTGCCCTCATGTGCTTTTCCTCTTATACCTCTTTGATGGCACCGAATCAAATCAAAATTGAACTGGAATCTAATTTCGATTTGATCCCAATCCCCAGTGTTTGCTTTGTACACACTTTAAGTCACTGTTCCGCTTGTTGTTCTCTGTAACTGGGCGCTGCGGATCCCGTGTGACGCCATATAAATAAAGGATAGTAATAATAAGGTCAGCACAGTGTGACAGAGAGTGAGGGGTACATTTACTAAAGGGGTAATGTTGTCCATAGCAACCAATTAGATTCTGTCTATCATTTCATCCTAGAAAATAATAGAATGTGATTGGTTGCACAATTCTAATGTGAAAGGAAGACCAGATTTGGGCACCCATTAAAAAATTAAACAACATAAAATAAATTTTATACAAAATGTGTGAAACTGAAATTTAATAAAAAAAAAAAACACAAAATGAGTCCTGAATGGAGATAGTGGGACTTACAGGTACCTCCGCCATGGGGTACTTGTTATAGAGAACCTCCATATGCTTAGCACTGAGGCTAACCGCCGACTCATAAATGGGAAGAAACCGCCATACAGTAGCTGGCAATGACCCGGCTCAACCTCTGCTAAATCGGCCCTGCAGTCTGCTACTCGCCCCAGGAGGACGGCAGAAGGTGCCCCATGGCTAGGTAATAATTGCCTATGCCGGCAGAACGCTCTAAGCTTTAGGACTGATTCTTCCGAGCGGATCACACCCAGAGGTTTAGTGAAACCTTTGTGCTGATTCCAGCAGACAGCAGCGATACCCACATCTCTCTCTCTCTTCTTTTTATCCCATTAGTTTTCATAGTTTAACCCGTTTGCCCCCTTCTCGTCGTTCCCTAATCATCGATCTCGGCTCTTTTCATGCTCCGTAAATTCTGTATTAAGCCTGTACTTTCCCTGCTCCCATTGTGGCGTGGAGCACGGGGTCTGAGAGCTGTCACCTCCGTTCCATTCCATTAAATATCGTTCTTGTTTTCTTGTAGAAGTACCGCTGGATTGAAAATATAACGTCAGAGAAAATATTGTACATTACGGGGGTCCAGAGCCCGCTGTTCATGGTTGAGGAACAAATATTAATTACATTTTATCCAATCTATATACTCACACGGTGACGATAAGCAAACAAATGGCGTTGCACCGCTCAAGAGCTTGTGGACCTGCAGAGCTGTTTCTCTAGCCTGCATGTTCGTTTATTACGTTGAATTCTTCCTCTTACCCCATGTATAACCGGTTCTTTGTCTGTACCCTTTTTCCAGAGTTAAACGTCTCTTGTTTTGTGCACCTGCGGCGGTTCCACTGGTTAGTTATTGTGCTGTAGGCATCTGAAGGTACTTCAGCCGCTGTAGAGCTTGTCAGCAGCCTTTTAGAGATTCAGGGTCTATAAATAACACTTTGAAGATTACGTCTTATGTAAAGCAAGCACAAATTGACATGAAGTAAACGTGACGCAGTGGAAGCACACCTGCCGGGATGAAGGGTCTTTGGAATGGAATGGATCCACTTGGCTGACGCCTGGATTAGACTGTAGCAACATTTGCATTGTGTTTCCCAAAGTTCTCCGGCTGAATGTGGCCTCCTATAAGACTGACTCTAAGTCTCCATACGCCGCCACTACCAGTGACACGCCCCTTTATCCCTATGAGAGAGACTGATAGGAATGTCTGATAGAATTTGAAAGCATTTTTGAGATCAAACTTTTCCCACTTGTCTACTGCAATGGAAACTTTGTGTCCGCGCATTCTGGATGCATTTGTAGTGCAACGTAAAGGCATGCACAAAAGATATGACTCCACTGCGTCTGACTCAATGTGCACGTGTAAGTCTCATTGCCGCTGTGCCTCGGCCGTGCTCGCACTTGTGGCTGTCTGTGTGACCAATACCATACAAGGGCCACTCCAAGGTGAAGGATTTTGGAATACCATACAAGTGACCATTGGTCCTATCTTTAGTTTCCATACAAGTGACCATTGGTCCTATCTTTAGTTTCCATACAAGTGACCATTAGTCGTATCTTTGGTGGCCATACTAGATGTCCTTTGGCCTTGTCTTTGGTGGCCATACATGTCATATTTTGGCCCTCTCTAGTGACTATACAAGTTGTCCTTTGGCCTCCTTTTTGGTGGCCATACTTGTCGTCCTTTGGCCCTTGCTGGTGGCCATACACATCATCCTTTGGCCCTTTATTTGGTGGCCATAAATGTGGTCCTTTGACCCTCTCTATGGTGCCCACATACGTGGTCCTTTGGCCCTCTCTATGGTGCCCACATACGTGGTCCTTTGGCCCTCTCTATGGTGCCCACATACGTGGTCCTTTGGCCCTCTCTATGGTGCCCACATACGTGGTCCTTTGGCCCTCTCTATGGTGCCCACATACGTGGTCCTTTGGCCTTCTCTGTGGTTGCCACACAAGTGGCATTGAACCCTGTGTTATGATGTACGATTATGGACTGGTTATTATTAGTAGAGGTCACCCAATACATACTCTACATGTGTAGCAGAGCCCATGAGTAGAGGTTCTCTTATTGTGCGCATAGATTGTAAGCTCCTCTGGTACATCGTTTGATAAAAAAAAAAATCTCAATTATAAAATATGGCAGAATATGTTGTTGCCATATAAATAAAGGTTAATGGTAATTAGCGGGTCTGGTACACTTGGGGTACCAAGGGATGGTCCAGTCTGGAAATCTCAGAGCCTCATACGGTACAGAATACAGATGGAGTAGACCTTGCTGCATCTCACAAAGCTTCCCTACAACAGAGACCCTTCTGAAGTAGCTTGAGAACAATCTTTGAAGATTCTGGCTCATTATAAACCTCTTGTATAAATTGGGAGGGGGCTCTGAGCGCCAGTGCTAACGAGGCGTACCCAGCACTGTGCAAAGTGACCCTTGGACAGATTGAGAAGTCAGAGAGAATTATGTTAAGATAGTGAAGCCTTTCATACAGCGGACGCGTGTTTTATGTATTATTTAAGTGCTTATTATTCCGCAAGGCGCGGGAGTGGGGGAGAATAGAGAACATGCCGCAGACAGCCGGTCCTTTATGGGCTGAGATCATGGAAATGACCCTGGTGTGCGCTGTGTGTTCATATCAGACACAGGGGGGGATGTACTAAGCTGTGAAAAGTTTGAAGAAGTTGCCCATGGCAACCAGCTGGCATTGAAGTAACAGTTATAATTTGCATTCTCTAACATTTATACAGAGCATCCATACAGTATATACATTATACAATGAATGGGGTTGTAGTTCCAGATGTCATGTAAATATATGGCAAGGTGCAGTGAGCAACTTCAGATCAGATAACTTGATATTAGCTTTTATCATCTTTATTGAAAGTCTGCTTTATACTGTAGGTAATAAATGGCATTTGCAATGAATCAAAGTCTATATATTTCCTTTATGTATCCAGGTCTGTAAAGATTGCTGAGTCTGCGGGAATAAAGCCTGGACGTCCAGGAAGTCTCTGTAATGCACAATCACTGGTTTGAGAAAGCGACGGTCATACAATACAGTGGGCGCAGGTGCTATGTCCTGGCTTGGCCTCATAAGAAACGACGTGCAGTCATGCTTGACATATTAAATACAGTGGGCGCTATTCAATTGTTTTCCACCAGCATCTTTGCTGGCAATCCCCGGGGATGGTGAGCTGACATGGGTGAATGTGTGGCTAAACCTGACCATAATGAGCACGATAGGCACAACAAAATTGATCAGTTGAATTTCGCCCTAAGATCTCCCATCATTTCGCGATAAAACAATTGAATACCACACATTGGCGTGAAATACAAGGCGGAGGTTGCGCAAAACAGACAAGCTTGTGATTTAAGAGGTGTTGAAAAGAGATGATATATAAGAAGGTGATCATGGAAAATGTAGGGTGAGACAGGCATCTATCGGGAAATTAGACTTCAGGACTAGTTTGAACATTTCGAAGATTGAAAGTGGTTCCATGATGGGAGTTACGGGGTAGGCAAGGAGTACGAGAGTAATGCGGGGTACACACCAGGACGACCCGCTCACGATGCACATCGTGAGCGGGTCGTCAGTGTCTCGTCCGACCCGCTTACGATGACGCGGGGGGGCACGACCCGCTCACGATGTGCACCGTGAGCGGGTCCGATCCGATGGCGACCCGCACCCGGCTGTATGGTCGTCATTGAGATCCTACCTGCAGCAGGTAGGATCTCAATAACGACCGACCGACCCGCGGGACCGCGCATCGGATCGGTATCGGTCCACACCAGGTCAGAAAAGGGCCCAATCAGCACACAATCTACATCCAATTGATCGGAATTGGATCTAGATTGTGCGGATCGGGCCCTAGTCGTCCTGGTGTGTACCCAGCATAATTGTAGGGAAACATGAGGCTACCAGCTGGATTCAGGATTGGTTGCAGAAGTTGCAATAGTTGAGGTGAGGAATGACAAGGGTGTGAAGTTGAGGCTTGTAGGCATCTTGTCTTAGGGAAGGACACATTTTGGCAATAGCGGGCAAGGGCGAAGCGCAATGGCTTCCTGAATGTGAGCATGCCCAGTTGAGGAGCAAGATAAAAAATATGGTGCTATTGACGGTTAAAGGCAGAGGTATGGAAAATGATGGATGAAATATAATCCATCCAGATACCTTGGACCATTAATGACCAGTGGCTGAAAGACCACGTCAAGTGTTGGCTAATAGAGAGTGAGCTCAGGGGTGGAAAGGCAACTCTGTAGGTATCAGAAGACCAAGAGATGTGGTATAACCATAGGTCAGTAGTGGGCCAAGTGGTGATTCTCTGGGTATTTCTAATTGAAGGTAACCATGAATGATAGGATGGAGTCATATGATGAGGAGGGGGTGGGATTGTGGACACCAATGGAATGGCCTATTGGTATTAGTAGGAAGTCCTCTACAGAGTCCGTTATCATGGGGCCAGGAGAGGGAGGAGGGAAGATTTACCTTCTGAGTGACCAGCGTGAATGACTTCTCTAGGCAGGACCCAGTGTGATAGGTTAAATGCACAATGGGCCTGATTCTAAGTCCCATGCAAAAGAGAACGCAGTCTATTGGTGGCCATCCGTGGGCCAGATGTACTAAGCTTCAAAAAGTGATAAAATGGAGCGAGTCTGTGCATGTGGTCTTCCCTTTATGTATATCCATACGGCCAAATGTGCGGGGTCCAAGACACCACTTCTAGCGACTATGATACCAAATTGGTGGATCCTTATGCGGTACCTTTTTCGTACCATCCCAATGGCAGGTGCACCACTTGCGTTCACATGACCGCGCCTATGTTCTGCTACCGGCGGATTAGGTCACAGTAGCTTAGTGTAACACATGCGGTTTCCGAACTTTGCTGCAACTGTCGCACAGAACCGGGCCGTACAACTCTGTAGCCAACTCCACCTCTTGCAATCAGAAGGAGGGGACAGATTAATGAGACGTTCTTGTGGTTAAATAAAGGAGATCCTTCCCGCTAGGAGTGAGGAGAGCGAGGTAACTGTGAAATAACCTTTCTCTCTCCTGCTTTCATGCAGCATCTCCCTTGTCATAACAGGAAAACTATGTTTGATGTCTCCAGTGCGGGGATGAAAGATCCAATAAGAGTTTAGTTTATGCTCTGCGGACGATTGAAACACGAGTACCAGATATAAGCTATAACATCTGATCAGTCGTTTGGCGCCGTCTCATTATAACACCTTTGCACCCATCTGGGATCCAGGGAACCGGCCTAATCCTTTGCAGAACGATAGCCATCCTTGATAAATGCGGAATATTTGATGTCCCAGAGATCTCGGCGGCACGTAGCGAGTATTTATTGGCAAACTGGAATCCGCCTGGCGGTCCAGCTGGCGCCGGGTGCTTATCGGGGATTGTTTGGAGATTTGGGGCGTCGGGTCCCTGCTGCGGAGTTGCAGCTATGAATGTGCAAATGTGAACCTGCTTTATGGTAATTGCGGCTGATTAGCAACGAGAGGGAGCGCAATCTTTTTTTAACATCTGATAATATTCAAATATGTCTTACAGCTGGAATTACATGATGACGTTAATTAAAAAACTGGCGTCAAATTATCACACTTGAATAAATTGTGTGTGCGAATAAAGGCGGAGACGATTATATTATCTGCATGGAAGAGAAAGGGTCTTTATTTAGGAGAAATAACATGTCTCATCCGTTTGCCTTTGATGTGAGGTGTAGAGTTTTGGTTTTTATAATTGGTCATGGAATAGGGTAAGAGGAGTGTATTATGGTCTCTCAAATGTGCGCACTCTCTCCGTGCTATTAGTAGATATGGCGGTATAGTAAATTGGGCCCAATTCAGGCCTACTCGCTGAGCTGCGAGTGTAGACTCCGCCCCCTGCGCTGCAGCATCCCACCTTACGATGGGATTTGCATGGCTGCGAACGCATGTGTATGAGTACTTACCATGGAACGATTTATCCTCCTCTCCCGGCTGCACAGCCCAGGACTCACTCAGCGGATGTGAGGAAAAACAGGAGCTTCTGGGTGGGCGTTTAATTGGGCGCACCCACCGTTTTTGCAGGCCTGCCCGTGAAACACCAGGGATCCGCCCCCGTCAGGCCCAACGTCTGTTACTCAGGCTGCGAGTGCCGCGAATACACAGACATTTTCTGAAGGTGCACAAATGCCCCAACCCATCAGACAGCGGACACATTTGTAGTCTGTGTAGATTTGCGGCACTTATGGATAGTTTTTAGTTGAGTGTCCCGGTGCCTTCCTTGTGGATAGATGCACGATAGCCCTTAGACGCAATGAAGCTTCCCATTGGACTCAAAAACAACAACAAAAATATTTAGCAAAAGTTTAAGCCGCGCCAACTGAGGCTGCTGCACCGTGTACCATCTTGGGATACCAGCCTCACACACAAGCATACACAACAACAAAAAGATGGACACTGGTGCGCTGTCTCATCGCGACTTAGAGACGCCAGTGTCCATCTTTTTGTTGTTGTGTATTCCCATGGGACTAATAGGCGGCACTCGGAGACTGTATTCAATACGTTTCTGTATTATGGCATGATAAATGAGGACAACGTTTCAATGTGGCCCCATGTGGCCTTTTCATCAGGTCATATAAAGTTGCATAATAGTGAGAAAGAAAACCGTGAACATAGAATAATTATGAGCAAGACAGGAAAGTGGTGAATAGAGGAGCAGAGATTGGCTTCTGGACACCCAGCTCTCCCCGCCCTCTGCGCTGGTACCAGTAAGACGCAGTGGCGCACAGAGTGACGGGTTTGCTGTAGCAGTCACTGCTGTTTGCTGTACACAGCACAGACGGCTGCCCGCACTAGAACGCTATGCAGGCATAATGAAGTGTCGTTTATGCACTAATTTCATATTCTGCTCTTCTGGTTTTATTGGCCGTTATTAGCTCGCTGGGTATTAGGTGAGGACAGAGTGACACATAAACACTCCGAGCATTGCGTTGGCAGCTGTCACTCACAGGCGTGAGTATGGAAAACCTCCCTCGGAATCTGGTCATCACATTGCCGACGGTGATAATGTTGCCGCACGTCAGAAGATTATGCATTCATACCTAATTGGTCTTATTTCCCAAATATACTGATACTCTCAGGTGTATTTACAGTGTGGGGGGCGGTACGTGGTATGTGAATTAGAGTGTTAGATAACAACATGTGTGTCACATACGTGTGCTGGATGGCAGCTAATACTCAGGTATTCTGGTGTACATATACTCTGTGAGGTAATACTCAGGTATTCTGGTGTACCGTATACTCTGTGAGGTAATACTCTGGTACTCTGGTGTATGGTATACTCTGTGAGGTAATACTCAGGTATTCTGGTGTACATATACGCTGTGAGGTAATACTCAGGTACTCTGGTGTATGGTATACTCTGTGAGGTAATACTCAGGTATTCTGGTGTATGGTATACTCTGTGAGGTAATACTCGGGTACACTGGTGTATGGTATACTCTGTGAGCTAATGCTCAGGTATTCTGGTGTACCGTATACTCTGTGAGGTAATACTCTGGTACTCTGGTGTATGGTATACTCTGTGAGCTAATACTCAGGTATTCTGGTGTACCGTATACTCTGTGAGGTAATACTCAGGTACTCTGGCGTACGGTGTACTCTGTGAGGTAATACTCGGGTACACTGGTGTATGGTATACTCTGTGAGCTAATACTCAGGTATTCTGGTGTACCGTATACTCTGTGAGGTAATAATCTGGTACTCTGGCGTACGGTGTACTCTGTGAGCTAATACTCAGGTACTCTGGTGTACGGTATACTCTGTGAGCTAATACTCAGGTACTCTGGTGTACCGTATACTCTGTGAGGTAATACTCAGGTACTCTGGTGTATGGTATACTCTGTGAGGTAATACTCAGGTATTCTGGTGTATGGTATACTCTATGAGGTAATACTCAGGTACTCTGGTGTACCGTATACTCTGTGAGGTAATACTCAGGTACTCTGGTGTACGGTATACTCTGTGAGGTGATACTCAGGTACTCTGGTGTATGGTATACTCTGTGAGGTAATACTCAGGTACTCTGGTGTACGTATACTCTATGAGGTAATACTCAGGTACTCTGGTGTATGGTATACTCTATGAGGTAATACTCAGGTACTCTGGTGTACGGTATACTCTGTGAGGTAATACTCAGGTACTCTGGTGTATGGTATACTCTGTGAGGTAATACTCAGGTATTTTGGTGTACGTATACTCTGTGAGGTAATAATCAGGTACTCTGGTGTATGGTATACTCTGTGAGCTAATACTCAGGTATTCTAGTGTATGGTATACTCTGTGAGGTAATACTCAGGTACTCTGGTGTATGGTATAATCTGTGAGGTAATACTCAGGTACTCTGGTGTATGGTATACTCTGTGAGGTAATACTCAGGTACTCTGGTGTACGTATACTCTGTGAGGTAATACTCAGGTACTCTGGTGTATGGTATACTCTGTGAGCTAATACTCTGGTACTCTGGTGTATGGTATACTCTGTGAGGTAATACTCAGGTACTCTGGTGTGTGGAAATGATGAGGACATGAATGAGCAGCAGAGCTCAGATATAGACTTGAAAGAGGCTTGGTGGATGTTCCGAAGGCCAGAGATGTGCAGATTACAGTAATGAAGGTGGAAAATGATGAGGCATGAATGAGCATTTGGTATCTCAGGCACTTTCCCTGTGTCCCTGTTTGGAAGCCTTAGATCTCCAGAGAGGTCCAAGCATCACTGATGGTGCTCAACCGAGGTCCAGGCTAGACGTTCTTCAATTGAACATGGTTAACCTTTAGCTGCCGATTTGATGAATTGTTTAGGAATGTCAATACCTGAGGTCACCTATCTACTGAAGTCACTTACTGTAATCTAGTTTCATAGTTTTTTCCCGCGGCTCACGGTCCCTGTCCACCACAGTGCTTGTAGTCTTGTTGGCCTCCACCTGGTTTCATTCCTGATCAAGCTCTTACTCTGATTGGTGGGGACTTTCCCTTTAAAGCCTGATCCTCTACGGAGCCTGGTTATGGGATTTAATACTAGTTTTTGTTCAGTGTTTAACAGAGAAAGAGACGTACTGAGATGTAAAATTGTGTTTCACGCAGGAGCCGAGCGCTGTAACAATAGTTCTTCTTCTCCGGTTCCGTTCCTGAGCGGGAATGACAATGTAGCTGCCGGCGATGGTCTTTTGTTCAGATACTTACTTATAATTCAGTTTTTTTTGTAACTATGCAAAAACGCGCACCAGGCCTGGTGACTTCCAGAAATATATCTAATTACCTAATTATCTGTTCATCTGATTAATGAGTCGCCCCGACGGGACAACGGTGGAGCCGCGTCCCGCTCTGTGGCTCACAAAGCGTGCCAGAGATTACGTGCTGGATGTTATATTACCCACGTAGGTGTATATGAAACACACGTGGCATCGTACATTATTACATTGGTCAAGAGCGACATCGGCAATGGTGAGACAATACGAATTTCAGGTCGTGTGATCAGGTCTGAATTACCCCCATGGTACAGGGGTACAGTAGATATAAATGGGGGGCAGCACTTGTAGAAGGGATCTGCAATTCACAGCGGTTTTATAAAGGTGCCCACACATGGGGCGATGCGTTCCGCGTGATTTGTATTAGATGCGATGCGATCTAGTACAAGACGTACGGACTGCACAACATTTTTGTACCTTACGATGTGCGCGGGAGTACGCATCGCAAGGCCAAAATGCACTGCGTGTGGGCACCTTAAGAACTGAATATGGGTTTTCCTCCTGGCGGGACAATGGATCGTGCCTTGACTCATCTGTATTCCTTGGCCATGCTGGCATTTTACAGTCTCTGCCACTCTGTGCCACTTGGGATGGTACCGCTATAATCTCTGCTCGGCAGCGTAACCTCTCTCCTCCGCTGTGGTTTATCACTGCCCATTAATAATTAAAGAGCAGCTAATTATTCCTGGCGCAGAGCTCCGGGGAGCCGGGCCGTGCACAGATTGCGCTTCTGCCTACCTGGCTCGGGCTGTCACGTGCCAGTCAGGTGCCGTTAGCACAGATGGGTGAGAACACAGGACCACAATGTAAAGCAGATGTTGCTGTCCCAATCTATCAGTGCAATAAATACATCCAAGGCAGCAGGTAAATAGGAGACTGTACAGAGCGCTGCCAGGGTCTGTGGTAACCCTGGGAGGAGGGGTAGCGGGGAGCGGTGGTGTCAGCCTGATGGCTTATTTATTGGAGGCCTCAGCGGCTCCAGACTGTAGGAAGGAAGAAGCTTTTCCCCTCTGTGAATCAGCCGGGACGGTCTCTCAGAGCTGGGACACTTTGACAGGTTGACATTTTGCATGAGAGTTAGTATGGAGATTTGATAGAGACATTTACGGATGACGGTCAGCTGGTGAGCGACGTCCGAGATCCGTTACTGCAAAAACACCTTCACCGTGATGTTCGCGGTTGTCAAAATACCAGAATAAAAACCCTTCACATTGAGGCCCAATTACTCCGTTCTGCTGTGTAGACGAGAAGAATAGAGGAAAGTGCACACTGTCAGTTATATGTCCGCTGTCTGCAGCCATCCCTGATTGTGGCTCTTCCTCCCACGAGAGGCCACCGGGGCCCTTGTACGTTCCCACCATGACTTTTGCAACCTCCTTCTGGCCTATCTGGGTACAGTGGTCCTCCTGCAGTCAGTCATCGGTACATCAGACACCCATACTAAGGGCAGTGCCGCCTGACAGCCGAGAGGGTATACTTGCTGCATAGTGAGCACTAAAGAGAGATAAAGTAGCAGCCAATCACATTTTTCAAACACAGCCTGTAATCGGAGTTGGCACTTTATCTCTCTCTCTCTCCCAAATCCTTTATCTGATATCTCTTCTAGCTTCCTCCTTGTATCCTGGGTATTTATTTCCTCTATTCTGTCATTCCCCCATTATATATGATGTTTTTATCGATTGCTCATTGTAACCTATATAGCGCATCCAAGATGGCTGCCTCACCTAGTTCTTCCGCAGGCAGAGTGAACAACTCATGGAACATGTGACTCACTGGTTACATTCTTAGTTGTTACCCACATTACGTTGGTACAGTAGGTCTCCCATGGATGGCTTATCTCGTACAACATGTTGTGTGCCCAAGATGTCCGACTCGGCTCATGCCATCATAAGTAGGATGATCAGTGTATGGATCTGAGGATATTGTAGGGTCGAGTATATTCATTTAATATCTTGTAGCTTCCCCATTACACGTCGTTATGTCTTACCATTGCCTGTTTCGCCCAGGGTAACCTATGTGACGTGCCCAAGATGGCCTCCATGATCGGTCCTTTATGGATAAGTAATCGTGGCATTCCTGCGAATCCTTGTACAGATCCCATCCCCCTCCTCCATAGCCGCAATCTGCTCACACTGTGTAATAACTGTTCTAATATCCCCAACCTCCCGATTCCTATATCTGTGACCCCCCCCCCCCCCCTAATACACAGCAGTAACACAAGCCAATAGATTTATCATTTTCATAGTTTGCTTATAGTGTATAAGCAAACCCCCCCCCTCCCCGTAGCATCCGATCGCGCTGTTCCCAGTTATAATTATAACCGCTATGCATTCAGCGAACTGGGTTCTGGATTAGGAACGTTTCCTTTCAAACAACCGCACATTTTTCTTTTCCTTTTTTGCATGTAAAAGAAGCAAATAACCCTTTGTCCTCGCTCTAAACTAAACTTAATTGCTGCACAGACAGTGTGAAAATTAATTGCAAGATGCTTCAGAGTGATTGCCCGAAATTGTCCTTCGCCTCGATTGCTTTCTGTCTTCCGCCGGCGAGATGCTGACACGTGCTGCAAGGGTTCCTGGGAAAGCACTTATGTTTAATGTATATGTCACGGATTAAGTCCGATCTCTGAGGATGCGTTGTGAGAGCGAGCCAGGCTTTATGCAGAACGCCCGGGGCTACACCTGAAATGTTGGCTCTGCAAACCCAGCGTGAAATACATTGTAAATCTACTCTCTTATGCAATTGTTATATGGTAAAAAGCAAAAGAAGAAAGATGTAATAGCCGGCAATATGTCGTACACTGATCCCGGTACTGAGGGCGGCCGCTGCCATCGGAACACGCCGCTGGGACTGGATTGATGTTGGCGATCGGCTGCAGACTTACGTGCTTGCGGAAAGGTATTCGGGAAGAAATAGGAAGTTATCACTGACCCTGAGAGGCACAGGATACATACGGATGACCGTCGGTGGGGATGGCGACGGTCAGAATACCAATGCTGGCATCCAAATGGAGGGAATCCCAACAGGGGTCAGGTAAGTATACAAACCTGACCCCTGACCCAACCCCCCTAACTCTACCTGTAAGTGCCTAACACTTGTGTCAGATTGTCTAGGCTGAACCCTCCCATTCCACGGCCGAACCCTAACCCCCTTCCTAGTGCCTAACCCTCCAATCTAACATTACCCCCTTTCTAAATGCTCAACACTAAACCTCCCGCTCCACAGCCTAACCCCCCATTCTAAGTGCCTAACCCTCCCCCAATCTAACATTACCCCCCTTCTAAATGCTCAACACTAAACCTCCCGCTCCACAGCCTAACCCCCCATTCTAAGTGCCTAACCCTCCCCCCAGTCTAATATTACCCCTTTCTAAATGCTCAACACTAAACCTCCCGCTCCACAGCCTAACCCCCCATTCTAAGTGCCTAACCCTCCCCCCAGTCTAATATTACCCCTTTCTAAATGCTCAACACTAAACCCCCCGCTCCACAGCCTAACCTCCCATTCTAAGTGACTAACCCTCCCCCCAATCTAACATTACCCCCCTTCTAAATGCTCAACACTAAACCCCCCGCTCCACAGCCTAACCTCCCATTCTAAGTGACTAACCCTCCAATCTAACATTACCCCGCTTCTAAATGCTCAACACTAACCCTCCCGCTCCACAGCCTAACCCTAACCCTCCCTCCAATCTAACATTACCCCCCTTCTAAATGCTCAACACTAACCCACACAGCCTAACCTTAACAACCCCCCCCCCCCCTCCCATATCAGTGTCGGCATTCCAGGCCGCTCTCCTGGCGGTATTTGTGATTTCAGTGTTGGTCTGGTGACTGACGGCATCCCATCCCCCATTTACAGCCCTTTCCAGCAATCACAAATTCTCTCCCTCTGACGTTTCCCATAATGACCTCAGTATTATTGCTGCGTCTTGTAGTAATTCAGCCAATATGGAACGTCCGTGTTCCGGGACTATCCCCAGTTACAGAGATGTTTCTGTATCCCGTCTCCTGTATGGCCGCTGTACCGTCCTATAGCCCTGAATAGTGTCACCGCACTGACATATAAGTTACTGTAGCTCTGTAGTGTCCTCTCTGCCACCTTGTTACGTGCCAGTGCGCAGTGCTCCGGTATCTGGGGAGCTATGAATATTCATGGGTATTAATGAGCGAGTGAGCAGCCCCGGTACTGATAGATACCAGGACATCACCAATTCACCAGCTTCCGGCCAAAGCTAATGTTCAACATGCAAGAGCAATATCTTTGGTGGGGAATGTGCCCACACTACGCGTTTCGCCGTGACATGATCCATGGTTGTGTAATACCGCACAGCAGGATACTTACACTATTGGTGTTCCATAACTTCCACAAACACTTACAGAGTATGATATAGAGCGACTCACCTCCGTCTAATGGCCTCTTCCACTGAGAACACTGGGGACGGAGGGTGACGGGGATACAGACCAGGGTGTGATATAGAGCGACTCACCTCCGCCTGATGGCCTCTTCCACTGAGAACACCGGGGACGGAGGGTGACGGGGATACAGACCAGGGTGTGATATAGAGCGACTCACCTCCGCCTGACGGCCTCTTCCACTGAGAACACCGGGGACCGGAGGGTGACGGGGATACAGACCAGGGTGTGATATAGAGACTCACCTCCGTCTGACAGCCTCTTCCACTGAGAACACTGGGGACGGAGGGTGACGGGGATACAGACCAGGGTGTGATATAGAGCGACTCACCTCCGCCTGATGGCCTCTTCCACTGAGAACACCGGGGACGGAGGGTGACGGGGATACAGACCAGGGTGTGATATAGAGCGACTCACCTCCGCCTGACGGCCTCTTCCACTGAGAACGCCGGGGACCGGAGGGTGATGGGGATACAGACCAGGGTGTGATATAGAGACTCACCTCCGTCTGACAGCCTCTTCCACTGAGAACACTGGGGACGGAGGGTGACGGGGATACAGACCAGGGTGTGATATAGAGACTCACCTCCGCCTGACAGCCTCTTCCACTGAGAACACCGGGGACGGAGGGTGACGGGAATACAGACCAGGGTGTGATATAGAGCGACTCACCTCCGCCTGACGGCCTCTTCCACTGAGAACACCGGGGACCGGAGGGTGACGGGGATACAGACCAGGGTGTGATATAGAGTGACTCACCTCCGCCTGACGGCCTCTTCCACTGAGAACACCGGGGACCGGAGGGTGACGGGGATACAGACCAGGGTGTGATATAGAGTGACTCACCTCCGCCTGACGGCCTCTTCCACTGAGAACGCCGGGGACCGGAGGGTGATGGGGATACAGACCAGGGTGTGATATAGAGACTCACCTCCGCCTGACAGCCTCTTCCACTGAGAACACCGGGGACTGGAGGGTGACGGGGATACAGACCAGGGTGTGATATAGAGCGACTCACCTCCGCCTGATGGCCTCTTCCACTGAGAACACCGGGGACCGGAGGGTGACGGGGATACAGACCAGGGTGTGATATAGAGCGACTCACCTCCACCTGATGGCCTCTTCCACTGAGAACACCGGGGACCGGAGGGTGACGGGGATACAGACCAGGGTGTGATATAGAGCGACTCACCTCCGCCTGACGGCCTCTTCCACTGAGAACACCGGGGACCAGAGGGTGACGGAGATACAGACCAGGGTGTGATATAGAGACTCACCTCCGCCTGACGGCCTCTTCCACTGAGAACACCGGGGACCAGAGGGTGACGGAGATACAGATCAGGGTGTGATATAGAGCGACTCACCTCCGCCTGACGGCCTCTTCCACTGAGAACACCAGGGACCGGAGGGTGACGGGGATACAGACCAGGGTGTGATATAGAGACTCACCTCCGCCTGACAGCCTCTTCCACTGAGAACACCGGGGACCGGAGGGTGACGGGGATACAGACCAGGGTGTGATATAGAGACTCACCTCCGTCTGACGGCCTCTTCCACTGAGAACACCGGGGACTTGTGAGGGTGACGGGGATACAGACCAGGGTGTGATATAGCGACTCACCTCCGCCTGACGGCCTCTTCCACTGAGAACACCGGGGACGGAGGGTGACGGGGATACAGACCAGGGTGTGATATAGAGCGACTCACCTCCGTCTGATGGCCCCTTCCACTGAGAACACCGGGGACTGGAGGGTGACGGGGATACAGACCAGGGTGTGATATAGAGACTCACCTCCGCCTGATGGCCTCTTCCACTGAGAACACCGGGGACTTGTGAGGGTGACGGGGATACAGACCAGGGTGTGATATAGCGACTCACCTCCGCCTGATGGCCTCTTCCACTGAGAACACCGGGGACGGAGGGTGACGGGGATACAGACCAGGGTGTGATATAGCGACTCACCTCCGCCTGATGGCCTCTTCCACTGAGAACACCGGGGACGGAGGGTGACGTGGATACAGACCAGGGTGTGATATAGAGACTCACCTCCGCCTGACGGCCTCTTCCACTGAGAACACCGGGGACCAGAGGGTGACGGGGATACAGACCAGGGTGTGATATAGAGACTCACCTCCGCTTGACGGCCTCTTCCACTGAGAACACCGGGGACTGGAGGGTGACGGGGAAACAGACCAGGGTGTGATATAGCGACTCACCTCCGCCTGATGGCCTCTTCCACTGAGAACACTGGGGACGGAGGGTGACGTGGATACAGACCAGGGTGTGATATAGCGACTCACCTCCGCCTGATGGCCTCTTCCACTGAGAACACCGGGGACCGGAGGGTGACAGGGATACAGACCAGGGTGTGATATAGAGACTCACCTCCGTCTGATGGCCTCTTCCACTGAGAACACCGGGGACCGGAGGGTGACGCGAATACAGACCAGGGTGTGATATAGAGACTCACCTCCGCCTGACAGCCTCTTCCACTGAGAACACCGGGGACCGGAGGGTGATGGGGATACAGACCAGGGTGTGATATAGCGACTCACCTCCGCCTGATGGCCTCTTCCACTGAGAACACCGGGGACGGAGGGTGACGTGGATACAGACCAGGGTGTGATATAGAGACTCACCTCCGCCTGATGGCCTCTTCCACTGAGAACACCGGGGACTGGAGGGTGACGGGGATACAGACCAGGGTGTGATATAGAGACTCACCTCCGCCTGATGGCCTCTTCCACTGAGAACACCGGGGACCGGAGGGTGACGGGGATACAGACCAGGGTGTGATATAGAGACTCACCTCCGCCTGATGGCCTCTTCCACTGAGAACACCGGGGACAGGAGGGTGACGGGGATACAGACCAGGGTGTGATATAGAGATTCACCTCCGCCTGATGGCCTCTTCCACTGAGAACACCGGGGACGGAGGGTGACGGGGATACAGACCAGGGTGTGATATAGAGACTCACCTCTGTCTGATGGCCTCTTCCACTGAGAACACCGGGGACTTGTGAGGGTGACGGGGATACATACCAGGGTGTGATATAGAGACTCACCTCCGCCTGACGGCCTCTTCCACTGAGAACACCGGGGACCGGAGGGTGACGGGGATACAGACCAGGGTGTGATATAGCGCGACTGACCTCCGCCTGACAGCCTCTTCCACTGAGAACACCGGGGACCGGAGGGTGACGGGGATACAGACCAGGGTGTGATATAGAGACTCACCTCCGTCTGATGGCCTCTTCCACTGAGAACACCGGGGACCAGAGGGTGACGCGGATACAGACCAGGGTGTGATATAGAGACTCACCTCCGCCTGACAGCCTCTACCACTGAGAACACCGGGGACCGGAGGGTGACGGGGATACAGACCAGGGTGTGATATAGCGACTCACCTCCGCCTGATGGCCTCTTCCACTGAGAACACTGGGGACGGAGGGTGACGTGGATACAGACCAGGGTGTGATATAGCGACTCACCTCCGCCTGATGGCCTCTTCCACTGAGAACACCGGGGACTGGAGGGTGACGGGAATACAGACCAGGGTGTGATATAGAGACTCACCTCCGCCTGACAGCCTCTTCCACTGAGAACACCGGGGACTTGTGAGGGTGACGGGGATACAGACCAGGGTGTTATACAGGTAGAGTAGGTGCGGTGTCTCCAGCACCGGTGTGATTGGCAGCCTCAAGCATCGGTGTGATTGGCAGCCTCCAGCACCGGTATGATTGACAGCCACCAGCACCGGTATGATTGGCAGCCACCAGCACCGGTGTGATTGGCAGGCACCAGCACCGGTTTGATTGGCAGCCACCAGAACCGGTGTGATTGGCAGGCACCAGCACCGGTGTGATTGGCAGCCACCAGCACCGGTATGATTACCTGTGATTACGGGATCTGAAATCCTATTTGGGAATCACTGCCCTTCATGCACATCTCATTTCCTGTAGTAAAACCCGGACTCCTGGTCCTCATCACCTGTACACCAGGCCACCAGTGCGCTCAGCAGATCCACCTCTTACCTGAGGCAGGGTCCACGTATAATCAGGCTTCATTTCCAGGGGGCTATACTGTATATACCCCCCATTCTGCCCCAAATCTATGACTGACCACAGAAAAAGGCATTCAGGGCGCAACCAGGGTAATTATATTGTGTGCAGCTAAAAATGTCCTGGGTGTGTGGCATTTGGAAATGTCTATTTGGCTTTATAAAGAACGTATCCGCTCCTGAGAGCATGCCCAGAGATTTAGCACCTGAGGTATATTTTGCGGCGTCCTGCTTAGCCGTCATGTAATTACCATTTAATGAGTAGATAAGGAGAATGATTAGTGGCAGTGAGGGAAAATTGCCATTATCACATCTCGCAGTTGTATTATATAAATCTGTATTTCATATAATGCAGGTGGAGGAGACTCGTTATTGTGGGATATAAAACCGATACAAATGGCAGAAGATTTAGCGGGCAGCTGTGTGCGCCGCCATCGTTACCTGGGAGGGCCCAGAGCAGGTGTGCTGGGGATGGGGGGCACAGGGAAACTTCCAGTACATAAATCGAAAAAAAGAAACGTATTGAAATGTCCTTCAGTGTCTTTACTGTAGCAGGCGGCGTGGCGGCTGTGTAGCGCGGTAGCGGTGCCGGGATTTATGGCTGGTCAGACACGCATGTACATGTCTGGTGTCAGTAAGTAGCTGGGCTCTGCAAATTGCAATGAATAATACAGTGCCATTGCCAGCTGCTCTGCATCCCCTCGCCGGAGCGCCTGGCCGCAGATTCCCCCTAATAAAGGGTGGTGGAGCGTGCGTTGTGGGTGCCACAGAGCTAATCACGCACATGTAGTAATTAGTGCGGGTGATAAGGAATCTTTCTCATTTATCTTAATAATTGAGGCAAGAGGTTCATAATTAACTGCTCCACTAAAAATACCCAGCACTCCTTACAACGAGCGGGCTGTTAATTACAGGTGCCTAATTGTGTGGTCACAGTGTTAATGTGGATATGAATAGTGTAGCAAATCCCATAGAAGTGTGGTCACCGGCATTGCCAGCTGCTGATCGCACTGAAGGCTCAGCTGTCGCAATGGTATAGATAGGTATGGTGTCCGGCTGTTCTAGTGCTGTGGGTAGGTGCAGGTAGTGCATGTGCTGTGGGTAGTCCATATGACGTAGGGCTGTAGGTAGGTGCGGTGTCCATGTGATGTAGGGCTGTAGGTAGGTGCGGTGTCCATGTAATGTAGGGCTGTAGGTAGGTGTGGTGTCCATGTGATGTAGGGCTGTAGGTAGGTGCGGTGTCCATGTGATGTAGGGCTGTAGGTGGGTGCGGTGTCCATGTGATGTAGGGCTGTAGGTAGGTGCAGTGTCCAGGTGATTTAGAGCTGTAGGTCGGTGCGGTGTCCATGTGACGTAGGGCTGTAGGTAGGTGCAGTGTCCATGTGATGTAGGGCTGTAGGTAGGTGCGGTGTCCATGTGATGTAGGGCTGTAGGTAGGTGTGCTGTCCATGTGATGTAGGGCTGTAGGTGGTGCGGTGTCCATGTGATGTAGGGCTGTAGGTAGGTGCGGTGTCCATGTGATGTAGGGCTGTAGGTAGGTGCGGTTTCCATGTGATGTAGGGCTGTAGTGTCCATGTGATGTAGGGCTGTACATAGGTGCGGTGTCCATGTGATGTAGGGCTGTAGGTGGGTGCGGTGTCCATGTGATGTAGAGCTGTAGGTAGGTGCGGTGTCCAGGTGATGTAGGGCTGTAGGTCGGTGCGGTGTCCATGTGACGTAGAGCTGTAGGTAGGTGTGGTGTCCATGTGATGTAGGGCTGTAGGTAGGTGTGCTGTCCATGTGATGTAGGGCTTTAGGTAGGTGCGGTGTCCATGTGATGTAGGGCTGTAGGTAGGTGCGGTGTCCATGTGATGTAGGGCTGTAGGTAGGTGTGTTGTCCATGTGATGTAGAGCTGTAGGTAGGTGCGGTGTCCATGTGATGTAGGGCTGTAGGTAGGTGCAGTGTCCATGTGATGTAGGGCTGTAGGTAGGTGCGGTGTCCATGTAATGTAGGACTGTAGGTAGGTGTGGTGTCCATGTGATGTAGGGCTGTAGGTAGGTGCGGTGTCCATGTGATGTAGGGCTGTAGGTGGGTGCGGTGTCCATGTGATGTAGGGCTGTAGGTAGGTGCAGTGTCCAGGTGATTTAGAGCTGTAGGTCGGTGCGGTGTCCATGTGACGTAGGGCTGTAGGTAGGTGCAGTGTCCATGTGATGTAGGGCTGTAGGTAGGTGCGGTGTCCATGTGATGTAGGGCTGTAGGTAGGTGTGCTGTCCATGTGATGTAGGGCTGTAGGTGGTGCGGTGTCCATGTGATGTAGGGCTGTAGGTAGGTGCGGTGTCCATGTGATGTAGGGCTGTAGGTAGGTGCGGTTTCCATGTGATGTAGGGCTGTAGTGTCCATGTGATGTAGGGCTGTACATAGGTGCGGTGTCCATGTGATGTAGGGCTGTAGGTGGGTGCGGTGTCCATGTGATGTAGAGCTGTAGGTAGGTGCGGTGTCCAGGTGATGTAGGGCTGTAGGTCGGTGCGGTGTCCATGTGACGTAGAGCTGTAGGTAGGTGTGGTGTCCATGTGATGTAGGGCTGTAGGTAGGTGTGCTGTCCATGTGATGTAGGGCTTTAGGTAGGTGCGGTGTCCATGTGATGTAGGGCTGTAGGTAGGTGCGGTGTCCATGTGATGTAGGGCTGTAGGTAGGTGTGTTGTCCATGTGATGTAGAGCTGTAGGTAGGTGCGGTGTCCATGTGATGTAGGGCTGTAGGTAGGTGCGGTGTCCATGTGATGTAGGGCTGTAGGTAGGTGCGGTGTCCATGTAATGTAGGACTGTAGGTAGGTGTGGTGTCCATGTGATGTAGGGCTGTAGGTAGGTGCGGTGTCCATGTGATGTAGGGCTGTAGGTGGGTGCGGTGTCCATGTGATGTAGGGCTGTAGGTAGGTGCAGTGTCCAGGTGATTTAGAGCTGTAGGTCGGTGCGGTGTCCATGTGACGTAGGGCTGTAGGTAGGTGCAGTGTCCATGTGATGTAGGGCTGTAGGTAGGTGCGGTGTCCATGTGATGTAGGGCTGTAGGTAGGTGTGCTGTCCATGTGATGTAGGGCTGTAGGTGGTGCGGTGTCCATGTGATGTAGGGCTGTAGGTAGGTGCGGTGTCCATGTGATGTAGGGCTGTAGGTAGGTGCGGTTTCCATGTGATGTAGGGCTGTAGTGTCCATGTGATGTAGGGCTGTACATAGGTGCGGTGTCCATGTGATGTAGGGCTGTAGGTGGGTGCGGTGTCCATGTGATGTAGAGCTGTAGGTAGGTGCGGTGTCCAGGTGATGTAGGGCTGTAGGTCGGTGCGGTGTCCATGTGACGTAGAGCTGTAGGTAGGTGTGGTGTCCATGTGATGTAGGGCTGTAGGTAGGTGTGCTGTCCATGTGATGTAGGGCTTTAGGTAGGTGCGGTGTCCATGTGATGTAGGGCTGTAGGTAGGTGCGGTGTCCATGTGATGTAGGGCTGTAGGTAGGTGTGTTGTCCATGTGATGTAGAGCTGTAGGTAGGTGCGGTGTCCATGTGATGTAGGGCTGTAGGTAGGTGCGGTGTCCATGTGATGTAGGGCTGTAGGTAGGTGCGGTGTCCATGTAATGTAGGACTGTAGGTAGGTGCGGTGTCCATGTGATGTAGGGCTGTAGGTGGGTGCGGAGTCCATGTTATATAGGGCTGTAGGTAGGTGTGGTGTCCATGTGATGTAGGGCTGTAGGAAGGGCGGCACCCACCCTGTCATCCACTATCTCCTGGGCACCCACCCTGTCACCCACTATTTCCCCGTCACCCACCCTGTCTCCCACTATCTCCCCGTCTCCCACCCCATCACCTGCTATCTCCACGTTTCCCACACTTTCACCCATTATCACCCAGCCTGTCTCCCGCTATCGCCCTGTCTTCCATCCCGTCACCCTCTATGTCCCTATTACTCTTATAAACATAGAAACATAGAATTTGACGGCAGAGTTTGACGGCAGATAAGAACCACTTGGCCCATCTAGTCTGCCCCTCTTGCCTTCCTTCCTCCTCAGTCACCCACTATCTCCCTGTCACCCACCCAGTCACCCGCTCTGTCCCTATTACTCCTGCCTTCCTGCCTCCTCAGTCACCCACTATCTCCTGGTCACCCACCCTGCCACCCACTATTTCCTGTTCACCCACCCTGTCCCCCACTATCTCCCCATCACCCACCCTGTCACCCACTATTTCCCTGTCTCCCACCCCATCACCCGCAGTTTCCCCATGACCCACCTCGTCTCCCACTATCTCCCCATCTCCCACCCCATCACCCGCTATCTCCGGTCACCTGCTATGTGTATGTCTCCCACCCTGTCACCCCATATCTCTCCGTCACCCAGCCTGTGTCCCGCTATCTCCCTGTCTCCCACCCCGTCACCCGCTATCTCTCCGTCACCCACCCAGTCTACCGCTCTCCCTGTTACCCCTGCCTCCTCAGTCACGCACTATCTCCTGGTCACCTTTTCCTTCTCTGACCACCTCTGCCTCATGTTACCTTTTACCTCACTGTAACCCTCTTCCTTCATCGTCCCTGCATCTCTGCCACCGACATCCCCCGCTGCCTCCCTAGTCACCCGCTGTCTTCTGTCACACTCTTCCTCTGCCTCTCTGCCACCCACTGTCTCCCTGTCACTCTCACCCCTGCCCCTGTCACCAATCACATCCATGTCACTCTCTGCCTTTTTCACTCACTATCTCCCAGTCACCCTCTACCTTTCTGTCACCTCTGCCTCTTTCTGACAACCACGTCGCACACTACATGCCTGTCACCCTCTACCATCACCCATTCCCTCTAACAGTTACCCTTTACCTCTCCTACTCACCCACTGCTTCTCTGTTTCCCACTCTCCCCCATTTACCCACTGCTTCTGCCCATCATCCTCTGCATCCCCCTGTCAACCACTGCCTCTCCCCTGTGTCAGTATCTCCCCAGCACCCTCTGCCTCTCCCCTGTGTCAGTATCTCCCCAGCACCATCTGCCTCTCCCCTGTGTCAGTATCTCCACAGCACCCTCTGCCTCTCCCCTGTGTCAGTATCTCCCCAGCACCCTCTGCCTCTCCCCTGTGTCAGTATCTCCCCAGCACCATCTGCCTCTCCCCTGTGTCAGTATCGCCCCTGTGCACAGGTACAGTGTGTAATATATGGCTGCAGGAATGAGCACCTACACGGACGTGTCTGCATACAGAACATCTCCTGCGTACCGCAATATGTGCCGCCATTCTTAGATGTGCACCCGCAGGACGGCATTTCGCCAGTGGTTTGTGGTTAGACCCTTATTACCTCTTAGGAATATCTCTCTGTAGTGTCCAATCTTCTGGCGTTTATCTCCGGGAACGCTGCACTGAGTCTAATCAAGGTCTCGCTGCTATTTATAGGCCCCACCATAGATAACAAGCAAGTTCCTCTCATTTACCGCGAGGGGATATTTCACGTCTTCAGAGGCCTCCTCGTACACGGATGTTTATGTGCATGAAGGAGCAAAGTCTTTCATTCCCAATTAAATATTAATGAGTTTGGATTTGCATCCATTTGTCCTTCGAGCGGCCGGATTATTAATTAGCAGAGCAATAATTCCATGTGTGTGTAAAGGACCAGAGTGGTTTTTTTCCCCTTCTTTGAAGTGTCAAACCTCGGAGTGCGCTGCCAAATTAAATTATACTTTGCAACACTTAACTCGGCGCCAGGATTTATTCTGCTCTCGGTCCTGCGATCGCGGCGGAGGAGATCGTGGGCCTGTCCCTTGGGGAATGGCCCAGACCCATCCCTTCCCACAGATCATGGCGCTGCTGCCGTCACTAGAAGCGGGACGATCCTTTGCCCGCAGGAAGCGGCTGCTCCTTTAGCTGGGGATAATTCTTACAAGAAGCTGTGATTATGGCTGGGGCAGTGGGATTCGTGTCATAGTAATGAATTGGCTGATTTAGGACTGCGCAACGGCTCCGCCGAGTTGGAAGTAAAGTCGACGTAAACCGATTATAAAAACCCAATAATTTGCCAAGTAAAAATAGGATAATATGGGACCCGTTAATTCCGACACCCACCCGGTTCCGACGGCTGCCAGTTCCCCCATGCCATCACAGAAGTTTGATCTCTTTCAAGTCCAAATCGCTGGGCCTTCAGTATGATACCAGGCTGGTCCATATCGGTCAATCGGTTCCATATTGCGGGTAAACTAATTTTTTTATTTTTGAAATGTAATTTCATGGCTGTTCATGTTCTTTGAGGGCAGATTACTCTGGAACCAAACGTTCTAGTTTCACTGGAACAAAATCATTCAAAGTCCACTAAAAAGTTCTTCAATATAATACTTGTCTCATGTAAATGGGTCAGTTGGTTCCGAAGATATAACCGGTTAAATGAGATAACTGGTTAAAGGGGGGGTGGGGGGGGGGGGGTTTCTCTCCCCCTCACACCAGAAAATGCAGGGACTAGGCTGGTGTAAAAGGGGCTGTCACGATCCTAGTCGGCGATTCTCCAGATACGACAATCTTAGAATCACGGCCACGTGACACTGTTACTGAGAACCCCAAGCGTGTGTGTATTTCACCACGATTTCGCTTGCCACCAATGAAAGTACACTTTTTGGACACACCAAATTATGAGTTACACGGTAGCGCCCTGGTAATTCGTCAGAGGCTTGGGTTGGACAACAGCAGAAACCAAAACTAAATTATGACTTTTAATTTAAGTGAAAACACTACAAGGCTTACAGTATATTACAGAAAACATAAGTTACAAGATATATGATTAATAGGTAAGGTCACACGTAAAAACAGTTTCCAATAAAACAAAAAATGGGGATAAGGAAAACAACAGATTCAGGGACACACAGCATGGAACGGGGTTGGAGTGGAAATCTCTCCGGATACTGGATCATTTCAAAGACAGGTATCGGACCCGTCTTATTCCAAGGGTAATGAACCAAATTTCTTGTGAGACACACACTTTCAAGGTTTGCAAATCCCACACAAACACAGCCCCCACCCCCCCTCAGGAATCTTCCCTGTCATATGGGGTTTCCTTAGGATATACCCAGGGGCTGGCTAATTTACTTTCCTTTTGAAGCAATTAGCCATCAACCACCAGAGCTTTGACACTTTGTATACAGAGCACCCCCCTGGGGTCAGAGTCAGCAAACCTTGTTGAGACATACCAGGCAGACCAGATCTTGATCTGGGTCCTAGGGGAGATTGCTCCCTTTGTTCCTATGATAAGGAGATAGCACCACAATCTCAGAAATATTAGTGTAAATAGAGCACCTGCCTTCCTGCTTCACCCCCCATTCCTCCCAACCATCCAGGGCAAGTCACTTCTCAATTACATTTACAGTTGGGCCAGAATGGTGTGCTACAATTACGCTCCTTCTGGCGTAAAAATGGCGGTCGCTCATGACAGGATGGCATCCAATCATGATAAGGGCCAACCCGGGAATGCATTTTCTGATGTGAAAGGGGTATTATTTCAAATAGCCGGGACCTGCAGTGCTCTGAATAGTGGCTATCACTTCTGCCTGGTGGCGGCTGTCCCACATTCACCGCGAGCATGTATTCCCCTTGGCAATGAGCATGCAATCCCACATGGCAATGAGCATGGAACCATGGTGTTTGGCATAATACATAATGGACATAATGGCGTGTAACTTAACGTGTAATGGACATTATGGTGTAAATGTTTAATGCGCGCCTTTGGTGGACAATGTCCCTGTTTATGAAGCGTATTGTGAATTTTGGCTTAATCTGTGTGGCATTATGTAAATTCTGCATCAATCCGTGTGGAATTATGTGAATTTTGGCTCAATCCATGTGGCATTATGTGAATTTTGTCTCAATCCGTGTGGCATTATGTGTAAGGGGCAAGTATAATGTGGTCTAGTATTATGTTGCATAATGTGTAGAAGTTGTATATGGTGTAGTACACTACACTCAAGGACACGCCCCCTGTTGAGTGGCCACACACCCTTTTCTGGAGTGCGCTTTCGGCGCGCGCACAACTACATCCTTCACTTTTGTCGCCATGGTGTACTTTAAATGCCAGGGCCTATTTTTAATCCCATTCCCACCCTCACTCTGCCGCTCTCTTAGTATGTACACTGGCACCACAAACACCGCCCCTCCCCCACCTAAACCCTCTTTTATCATGGTGCCCCCCCTGTCATTTTATCCTGGATCCGCCCCTGTCTGTGCGTATGTGGTCGCCTCGGCATCGCCCCCTTCTGGGCCTAGTGCCATCACTGGGGAGGGCATGCAGCTGGCCCGTAACAGGCGCAAACGTTACAGGACGGGTGTATATGCACATACGTACCCGGGTGGCTTACAGACGATGTCTAGGTAATGTCAATACGTCATCATTGACAAAACGTCGGCACAAATAAAAGTCCAACAATGGTCGATGCCTAAAAATGTTGACACAAGTTCTTCACAAGACTTTTTCATGTGTAATGTTTTGATGCGTCTACATTTTCCATGTTGACCCTTTTGCAATGTTGACTAAGTGCATGCCGACCATTTTGACCTAATGACTGTCTACCTAGATATTGCATTTAAACTAACCTCTACCCAGTGTATACAGTGATTGCCGACCTGTATAAGTCCTATTTGGGCAACACTTCCTTGGAGGACTTTGCCTGGGATACACTCACTGGGTCGACATGACTAAAGGTCGACATGGGGAAGGTTGACAGTCAAAAGGTCAATATGTGGTTTTTCAATTTTGTTTTGAGCCGACATGTGACGACAAGTGGTATTTCATGCCCTACCTATCGACTAGGGCAGGCATGTCCAAACTGTGGCCCTCGAGCTGTGAAACTACACATCCCAGCATGCCTTTCCACATTTTTAGCATTCCTTAATAGCAAAACTGTGGCAAGGCATGATGGGACTTGTAGTTTCACAATAGCTGGAGGGCCAAGGTTGGACAGGCCTGGACTAGGGCATGGTGAGAGATTAAAATAGTGTAGCGAGTGTACGTGATGCACTTTTTTAGTGTCCATGTCGACTGTGTCCATCCCTATTCTGCATCTTCGGCAGGATGCATACACAATGCTTTGGGTCTACACAGTCTGTATGTGTGTGGGTGCGTAGTGCAAACTGGCGCTCCTGTGACTGCAGCAGCCGCTGTGATGTCAGACCTCAGTACTAAGCGCTGGACCCGCTGCCTGCGCAGTGATTACATCATGTATATAATGCAGTGATCAGACCTCAGTACTCAGCGCTGGACCCGCTGCCTGCGCAGTGATTACATCATGTATATAATGCAGTGGTCAGACCTCAGTACTAAGCGCTGGACCCGCTGCCTGCCCAGTGATTACATCATGTATATAATGCAGTGATCAGACCTCAGTACTAAGCGCTGGACCCGCTGCCTGCGCAGTGATTACATCATGTATATAATGCAGTAGTCAGACCTCAGTACTAAGCGCTGGACCCGCCGCCTGCGCAGTGATTACATCATGTATATAATGCAGTGGTCGGACCTCAGTACTAAGCGCTGGACCCGCCGCCTGCGCAGTGATCACATCATGTATATAATGCAGTGGTCGGACCTCAGTACTAAGCGCTGGACCCGCCGCCTGCGCAGTGATCACATCATGTATTTAATGCAGTGGTCAGACCTCAGTACTAAGCGCTGGACCCGCCGCCTGCGCAGTGATCACATCATGTATATAATGCAGTGATCAGACCTCAATACTAAGCGCTGGACCCGCCGCCTGTGCAGTGATTACATCATGTATTGAATGCAGTGGTCAGACCTCAGTACTAAGCGCTGGACCCGCTGCCTGCACAGCGATTACATCATGTATTTAATGCAGTGGTCAGACCTCAGTACTAAGCGCTGGACCCGCCGCCTGCGCAGTGATTACATCATGTATATAATGCAGTGATCAGACCTCAGTACTAAGCGCTGGACCCGCTGCCTGTGCAGTGATTACATCATGTATATAATGCAGTGATCAGACCTCAGTACTAAGCGCTGGAGCCGCCGCCTGCGCAGTGATCACATCATGTATTTAATGCAGTGGTCAGACCTCAGTACTAAGCGCTGGACCCGCAGCCTGCGCAGTGATTACATTATGTATATAATGCAGTGATCAGACCTCAGTACTAAGCGCTGGACCCGCTGCCTGCGCAGTGATTACATCATGTATTTAATGCAGTGATCAGACCTCAGTACTAAGCGCTGGAGCCGCCGCCTGCGCAGTGATCACATCATGTATTGAATGCAGTGATCAGACCTAAGTACTAAGCGCTGGAGCCGCCGCCTGCGCATTGATTACATCATGTATATAATGCAGTGATCAGACCTCAGTACTAAGCGCTGGACCCGCCGCCTGCGCAGTGATTACATCATGTATTTAATGCAGTGATCAGACCTCAGTACTAAGCGCTGGACCCGCTGCCTGCGCAGTGATTACATCATGTATTTAATGCAGTGGTCAGTCCTCAGTACTAAGCGCTGGACCCGCTGCCTGCGCAGTGATTACATCATGTATTTAATGCAGTGGTCGGACCTCAGTACTAAGCGCTGGAACCGCTGCCTGCGCAGTGATTACATCATGTATTTAATGCAGTGGTCGGACCTCAGTACTAAGCGCTGGACCCGCTTCCTGCGCAGTGATTACATCATGTATATAATGCAGTGATCAGACCTCAGTACTAAGCGCTGGACCCGTCGCCTGCGCAGTGATTACATCATGTATTTAATGCAGTGATCAGACCTCAGTACTAAGCGCTGGACCCGCCGCCTGCGCAGTGATTACATCATGTATATAATGCAGTGATCAGACCTCAGTACTAAGCGCTGGACCCGCTGCCTGCGCAGTGATTACATCATGTATATAATGCCGGGATCAGACCTCAGTACTAAGCGCTGGACCCTCCGCCTGCGCAGTGATTAAATCATGTATATAATGCAGTGGTCGGACCTCAGTACTAAGCGCTGGACCCGCTGCCTGCGCAGTGATTAAATCATGTATATAATGCAGTGGTCGGACCTCAGTACTAAGCGCTGGACCCGCCGCCTGCGCAGTGATTACATCATGTATTGAATGCAGTGGTCAGACCTCAGTACTAAGCGCTGGACCCGCCGCCTGCGCAGTGATTACATCATGTATTTAATGCAGTGATCAGACCTCAGTACTAAGCGCTGGACCCGCCGCCTGCGCAGTGATTACATCATGTATATAATGCAGTGATCAGACCTCAGTACTAAGCGCTGGACCCGCTGCCTGCGCAGTGATTACATCATGTATATAATGCAGTAGTCGGACCTCAGTACTAAGCACTGGACCCGCCGCCTGCGCAGTGATTACATCATGTATTTAATGCAGTGGTCAGACCTCAGTACTAAGCGCTGGACCCGCTGCCTGCGTAGTGATTACATCATGTATTGAATGCAGTGGTCAGACCTTAGTACTAAGCGCTGGACCCTCCGTCTGCGCAGTGATTACATCATGTATTTATTGCAGTGATCAGACCTCAGTACTAAGCGCTGGACCCACTGCCTGCGCAGTGATTAAATCATGTATATAATGCAGTGGTCGGACCTCAGTACTAAGCGCTGGACCCGCTGCCTGCGCAGTGATTAAATCATGTATATAATGCAGTGGTCGGACCTCAGTACTAAGCGCTGGACCCGCCGCCTGCGCAGTGATTACATCATGTATTGAATGCAGTGGTCAGACCTCAGTACTAAGCGCTGGACCCGCCGCCTGCGCAGTGATCACATCATGTATATAATGCAGTGATCAGACCTCAGTACTAAGCGCTGGACCCGCCGCCTGCGCAGTGATTACATCATGTATTTAATGCAGTGATCAGACCTCAGTACTAAGCGCTGGACCCGCTGCCTGCGCAGTGATTACATCATGTATTTAATGCAGTGGTCAGACCTCAGTACTAAGTGCTGGACCTGCCGCCTGCGCAGTGATTACATCATGTATTTAATGCAGTGGTCAGACCTCAGTACTAAGCGATGGACCCGCTGCCTGCGTAGTGATTACATCATGTATTGAATGCAGTGGTCAGACCTCAGTACTAAGCGCTGGACCCTCCGCCTGCGCAGTGATTACATCATGTATTTATTGCAGTGATCAGACCTCAGTACTAAGCGCTGGACCCGCTGCCTGCGCAGTGATTACATCATGTATATAATGCAGTAATCAGACCTCAGTACTAAGCGCTGGACCCGCTGCCTGCGCAGTGATTACATCATGTATTGAATGCAGTGGTCAGACCTCAGTACTAAGCGCTGGACCCTCCGCCTGCACAGTGATTACATCATGTATTTATTGCAGTGATCAGACCTCAGTACGAAGCGCTGGACCCGCTGCCTGCGCAGTGATTACATCATGTATTTAATGCAGTGGTCAGACCTCAGTACTAAGTGCTGGACCTGCCGCCTGCGCAGTGATTACATCATGTATTTAATGCAGTGGTCAGACCTCAGTACTAAGCGCTGGACCCGCCGCCTGCGCAGTGATTACATCATGTATTTAATGCAGTTTTCAGACCATTTTCACGTATAATTAGCATTTAACTAAGGGGCCTATTATTTTTAGGTTCCCCCTGAGCGGTTATGAGGCTATGGGGGTCGTTCTGTTCCATTTGGATAGGACCCTTTTCCGATGGTGGACTATGCATGCGCATGGTCTTTTGCGCACATATGAAAGTCCACTGTGCGAACAGCTGCTGCGATTCACAATTTGGCTGTTTGCACGGGGCAGAGTGTTTGTGGGGCTGCGGGACCAGGTGTCGCATATGGGAACGCCTAGCAAGCGGGAGGATGTGTGCCGGGGGCGGGTGGCAGGGTAGGGTGGGACTCAGTAAGCTGCGATCTCAGAATTAGGGCCTTTGTGTGATAGCGGCTATGAGGCTGTTATGTGTTGTTGTATCCCCCCCCCCCCCCACACACACACACACAGGACAATTGTGTGATAGCGGCTATGAGGCTGTTACACACACACACACACACACACACACACACACACACACAGGGCCTTCATGAGTACATGGTACATGGCCAATTACTGGCTTGGTTGCCTCAGATCTCCTGTTTTTGGGGTGCACCACAGTCATGGCCGGTGACACTACCAGCTAGTGTATAGAGATGATCAGATTGTGGTGCCAGCCAATGTCTTGTGTATAATAGGTGGCCGCCATCAGTTCCCCTCACGTGTATAATCACGTTGTATAGTAGAGCCCAATATCCATGTGTTTGTAGTAAATACCGTATATAAAGCCATTGGGAGCACAAGATGAGAGGCTGAGCCCCCTCCAGCGCTGCCTTCATCTCACAGCTTCCAGGCTTCCACCATCATGAGTGGGTTCCTGCAGTGTGCGGACAGTAGATCAGTGACGTGTCGGCAGCTGCTGATGTCTTTATACTGGCTCAGCTCTATACCGGAGTGTGTTCAGTAACCTCGCTAGATGTCTTCATCTTCCTGTACAAAGCATACTGCAGGCTGGGGCCTTCTCCCTGTACAGCCTACACAATGATCCTGTACCCTGACTGCGCGGAGGCAGACCTTCTGATCCCCTTCCTGCACCTCCTGGTGCTTGACATGACAGGTATACGTTCCTTGTAGCGGGGGTGTAATGAACTCTTCTAATTCATGCCACTCTATTACCCGTGTAACTCCCTGCCCACAGCACGGACACAGAGGAGAGCGCTGGAAGTGTGACACTGCGGACGTGTGAGGGCATCGGTGCAGAATGCCGACATAACGTTTCACTGCTGAATATGGGTTCATGGTGTAGCTACAGTAGTGAGAAATGCGGTGTCGGCGTTCTGAGTGCTGACGTGTGAGGGCATCGGTGCAGAATGCCGACATAACATTTCACTGCTGAATATGGGTTCATGGTGTAGCTACAGTAGTGAGAAATGCGGTGTCGGCGTTCTGAGTGCTGACGTGCGAGGGCATCGGTGCAGAATGCCGACATAACATGTCACTGCTGAATATGGGTTCATGGCGTAGCTACAGTAGTGAGAAATGCGGTGTCGGCGTTCTGAGTGCTGACGTGCGAGGGCATCGGTGCAGAATGCCGACATAACATGTCACTGCTGAATATGGGTTCATGGTGTAGCTACAGTAGTGAGAAATGCGGTGTCGGCGTTCTGAGTGCTGACGTGCGAGGGCATCGGTGCAGAATGCCGACATAACATGTCACTGCTGAATATGGGTTCATGGCGTAGCTACAGTAGTGAGAAATGCGGTGTCAGCGTTCTGAGTGCTGACGTGCGAGGGCATCGGTGCAGAATGCCGACATAACATGTCACTGCTGAATATGGGTTCAGGGTTTAGCTACAGTAGTGAGGAATGCGGTGTCGGCGTTCTGAGTGCTGACATGTGAGGGCATCGGTGCAGAATGCCGACATAACATGTCACTGCTGAATATGGGTTCATGGTATAGATACAGTAGTGAGAAATGCGGTGTCGGCGTTCTGAGTGCTGACGTGCGAGGGCATCGGTGCAGAATGCCGACATAACATGTCACTGCTGAATATGGGTTCATGGTGTAGCTACAGTAGTGAGAAATGCGGTGTCGGCGTTCTGAGTGCTGACGTGCGAGGGCATCGGTGCAGAATGCCGACATAACGTTTCACTGCTGAATATGGGTTCATGGTGTAGATACAGTAGTGAGAAATGCGGTGTCGGCGTTCTGAGTGCTGACGTGCGAGGGCATCGGTGCAGAATGCCGACATAACATGTCACTGCTGAATATGGGTTCATGGTGTAGCTACAGTAGTGAGAAATGCGGTGTCGGCGTTCTGAGTGCTGACGTGCGAGGGCATCGGTACAGAATGCCGACATAACATGTCACTGCTGAATATGGGTTCATGGTGTAGCTACAGTAGTGAGAAATGCGGTGTCGGCGTTCTGAGTGCTGACGTGCGAGGGCATCGGTACAGAATGCCGACATAACATGTCACTGCTGAATATGGGTTCATGGTGTAGCTACAGTAGTGAGAAATGCGGTGTCGGCGTTCTGAGTGCTGACATGCGAGGGCATCGGTGCAGAATGCCGACATAACATGTCACTGCTGAATATGGGTTCATGGCGTAGCTACAGTAGTGAGAAATGCGATGTCGGCGTTCTGAGTGCTGACGTGCGAGGGCATCGGTGCAGAATGCCGACATAACATGTCAGTGCTGAATATGGGTTCATGGTGTAGCTACAGTAGTGAGAAATGCGGTGTCTGCGTTCTGAGTGCTGACGTGCGAGGGCATCGGTGCAGAATGCCGACATAACATGTCAGTGCTGAATATGGGTTCATGGTGTAGCTACAGTAGTGAGAAATGCGGTGTCGGCGTTCTGAGTGCTGACGTGCGAGGGCATCGGTACAAAATGCCGACATAACATGTCACTGCTGAATATGGGTTCATGGTGTAGCTACAGTAGTGAGAAATGCGGTGTCGGCGTTCTGAGTGCTGACGTGCGAGGGCATCGGTGCAGAATGCCGACATAACATGTCACTGCTGAATATGGGTTCATGGCGTAGCTACAGTAGTGAGAAATGCGGTGTCGGCGTTCTGAGTGCTGACGTGCGAGGGCATCGGTGCAGAATGCCGACATAACATGTCACTGATGAATATGGGTTCAGGGTTTAGCTACAGTAGTGAGGAATGCGGTGTCGGCGTTCTGAGTGCTGACATGTGAGGGCATCGGTGCAGAATGCCGACATAACATGTCACTGCTGAATATGGGTTCATGGTATAGATACAGTAGTGAGAAATGCGGTGTCGGCGTTCTGAGTGCTGACGTGCGAGGGCATCGGTGCAGAATGCCGACATAACATGTCACTGCTGAATATGGGTTCATGGTGTAGCTACAGTAGTGAGAAATGCGGTGTCGGCGTTCTGAGTGCTGACGTGCGAGGGCATCGGTGCAGAATGCCGACATAACGTTTCACTGCTGAATATGGGTTCATGGTGTAGATACAGTAGTGAGAAATGCGGTGTCGGCGTTCTGAGTGCTGACGTGCGAGGGCATCGGTGCAGAATGCCGACATAACATGTCACTGCTGAATATGGGTTCATGGTGTAGCTACAGTAGTGAGAAATGCGGTGTCGGCGTTCTGAGTGCTGACGTGCGAGGGCATCGGTACAGAATGCCGACATAACATGTCACTGCTGAATATGGGTTCATGGTGTAGCTACAGTAGTGAGAAATGCGGTGTCGGCGTTCTGAGTGCTGACGTGCGAGGGCATCGGTGCAGAATGCCGACATAACATGTCAGTGCTGAATATGGGTTCATGGTGTAGCTACAGTAGTGAGAAATGCGGTGTCTGCGTTCTGAGTGCTGACGTGCGAGGGCATCGGTGCAGAATGCCGACATAACATGTCACTGCTGAATATGGGTTCATGGTGTAGCTACAGTAGTGAGAAATGCGGTGTCGGCGTTCTGAGTGCTGACGTGCGAGGGTATCGGTGCAGAATGCCGACATAACATTTCAGTGCTGAATATGGGTTCATGGTGTAGCTACAGTAGTGAGAAATGCGGTGTCGGCGTTCTGAGTGCTGACGTGCGAGGGCATCGTTACAGAATGCCGACATAACATGTCACTGCTGAATATGGGTTCATGGTGTAGCTACAGTAGTGAGAAATGCGGTGTCGGCGTTCTGAGTGCTGACGTGCGAGGGCATCGGTGCAGAATGCTGACATAACATGTCACTGCTGAATATGGGTTCAGGGTTTAGCTACAGTAGTGAGGAATGCGGTGTCGGCGTTCTGAGTGCTGACATGTGAGGGCATCGGTGCAGAATGCCGACATAACATGTCACTGCTGAATATGGGTTCATGGTATAGATACAGTAGTGAGAAATGCGGTGTCGGCGTTCTGAGTGCTGACGTGCGAGGGCATCGGTGCAGAATGCCGACATAACATGTCACTGCTGAATATGGGTTCATGGTGTAGCTACAGTAGTGAGAAATGCGGTGTCGGCGTTCTGAGTGCTGACGTGCGAGGGCATCGGTGCAGAATGCCGACATAACGTTTCACTGCTGAATATGGGTTCATGGTGTAGATACAGTAGTGAGAAATGCGGTGTCGGCGTTCTGAGTGCTGACGTGCGAGGGCATCGGTGCAGAATGCCGACATAACATGTCACTGCTGAATATGGGTTCATGGTGTAGCTACAGTAGTGAGAAATGCGGTGTCGGCGTTCTGAGTGCTGACGTGCGAGGGCATCGGTACAGAATGCCGACATAACATGTCACTGCTGAATATGGGTTCATGGTGTAGCTACAGTAGTGAGAAATGCGGTGTCGGCGTTCTGAGTGCTGACGTGCGAGGGCATCGGTGCAGAATGCCGACATAACATTTCAGTGCTGAATATGGGTTCATGGTGTAGCTACAGTAGTGAGAAATGCGGTGTCGGCGTTCTGAGTGCTGACGTGCGAGGGCATCGTTACAGAATGCCGACATAACATGTCACTGCTGAATATGGGTTCATGGTGTAGCTACAGTAGTGAGAAATGCGGTGTCGGCGTTCTGAGTGCTGACGTGCGAGGGCATCGGTGCAGAATGCCGACATAACATGTCACTGCTGAATATGGGTTCAGGGTTTAGCTACAGTAGTGAGGAATGCGGTGTCGGCGTTCTGAGTGCTGACATGTGAGGGCATTGGTGCAGAATGCCGTGAGAAATGCGGTGTCGGCGTTCTGAGTGCTGACGTGCGAGGGCATCGGTACAGAATGCCGACATAACATTTCAGTGCTGAATATGGGTTCATGATACAGTAGTGAGAAATGCGGTGTCGGCGTTCTGAGTGCTGACGTGCGAGGGCATCGGTACAGAATGCCGACATAACATTTCAGTGCTGAATATGGGTTCATGGTATAGATACAGTAGTGAGAAATGCGGTGTCGGCGTTCTGAGTGCTGACACAACATACCACATGTGATGCAGTTGGCGGTAATGGCTACAGCAGCGGTAAGATCAGCAATCAGTCTGGAAATGTTACATTAATGCCCTCGGCGCTTCTATCCCTGGGACATGAACGTGAAATCTCTGGTATCACGTTGTGTAAGCTGGGGAAGGGGGGGTTGTGTGTGTGTGTGTGTGGGGGGGGGGGGTTGTGTGTGTGTGGGGGGGAGGGAGTTGTGTGTGTGTGTGTGTGTGTGGGGGGGGGGGTTGTGTGTGTGTGGGGGAGGGGGTTGTGTGTGTGTGTGTGTGTGTGGGGGAGGGGTTGTGTGTGTGTGTGTGGGGGGGGGGGTTGTGTGTGTGTGTGTGTGTGTGTGTGTGTGGGGGAGGGGTTGTGTGTGTGGGGGGGGTTGTGTGTGTGTGTGTGTGTGTGTGTATAACGACTGGTGGAAATTGCACATTGCGGACACGAGGTCCTTCTGCTAACTGTACTGTACCAGTTCCCTGCTGTAGTAACCGCACCAGTACCTGGTATAAGACGCAGCGATTGTCTGCGCGTGGTTAGATTACGCTGTTGCATGCAGTCTATACCTAAGTGTAAGGACGGATACCTAATTACAGCAGCACAGAGTATATCAGGAGATGAGTGATAGGTTAGTGAGGATGACAACAAAAACATACACTATGGGGCCCTCTTATCATATAATATTGGCTGCTACAGTAATTGGTGTTTTCTGCAAATATTAAGTATCAGCAGAATGTACAGTATAGGGAATCTCCGGTCCCTGCAGCCCCGCTCCGTCCCTTATAGGTTACTATAGGGGATGAAAACTTGCCCAATGTATCAAAATCAGGCAACATCTCAGTGGGGCCCTGGGCTACCGCCATTCTGAGCTGGTGATAGCCCTTTGTAGCCTATGGGCCATAGCCCAATTCCCTGCATCTGCAGATTAATGCATTCAAACCATATGTGATCCTGAACGGTAAATGCCGCCCAGATCGCATCTCATATGTGGTCCAGTAATAGATGGGCCCCTATAAGCGCTGGTGTATTCTGGTAGCGATGAAACGGATTGTGTGTTATCTGCTTGGGGTGTAGCGTCTAAGAAAACAGAATTGTGACGCTCTTCAATTACAAACGAGAAAGTAAAACACCTGAGGGGTCAGAAAAGAAGAGTCGCTCAATCAAATGGATCTGTGAGCGCTGCTTCTTTTCTAATACCCCTCAGGTCTGTCAATGGGGACGGTGTAGCATATGACAGGGGCAGGGGCAGTGACATGATGTGAGGAGGGGAATGGGGGCAGCAGGAAGCCACAGACTGAGAGTTATATAGTGGGAGGAGCAGGGTCCCCAGCAGCACAGAGTATATCAGGAGATTAGTGATGCGTCTGTGACGACAGGGCTGCATGTGACAGGGGCAGTGACATGATGTGAGGAGGAGATGGAGGCAGCAGGAAGCCATAGACTGAGAGTTATATAGTGGGAGGAGCAGGGTCCCCAGCAGCACAGAGTATATCAGGAGATGAGTGATGTGTCAGTGAGGACAGGGCTGCATGTGACAGGGGCAGTGATATGATGTGAGGAGGGAATGGGGGCAGCAGAAAGTCACAGACTGAGAGTTATATAGTGGGAGGAGCAGGGTCCCCAGCAGCACAGAGTATATCAGGAGATGAGTGATGGGTCAGTGAGGACAGGGCTGCATGTGACAGGGGCAGTGACATGATGTGAGGAGGGGAATGGGGGCAGCAGGAAGTCACAGACTGAGAGTTATATAGTGGGAGGAGCAGGGTCCCCAGCAGCACAGAGTATATCAGGAGATGAGTGATGCGTCTGTGACGACAGGGCTGCATGTGACAGTCTTCTATTGATTCATTTTAATCTGACACCTCATCATTGAACGCACAGCCTATGATATACCCTCAGATTTATATAGTCGACATGTAGTTTGGCTTTGGTTGGAGAATATTGGGGAGGTGGGCGGCTGTGTGATCGGGGCGATCACATTTAGGATGTTGCTTTGTAGGCCGTTAGGTGCCCATCCTCCTGAGATGACCCAGTTGGTGGGATGTCTCCATTTACTTTGCCATGTACAAAAAGCAATACCCCATTTCCCACCGCCGTGGTCCGGGATGTCTCCCTTCTGATTGGCCGGGTCCTGTAGACGCAGGTCATGTGATGTCTGATTGTAGTTCTCGGTTCCGGCGACTTCCCCTATGTCAGCCTCTCACCTGCATCGCGTTCTCCCCCTTTCATTACATGCCGCTAATTAGATATCACTTTATCCTTTGTCTATGAATAGCTGCATTGCCTCCCATAGGAGCCGTGTTCAGTGCATGGATATTATACAGTTATATGTAAGATAAACCTCTCCTGCACAACGGGACCCGTGGGCTATGCTAATTATTGCCTTTCTCTCACCTTATTTTCTACATAGGATTCCAAGTGTGTCTGTTACACAGAAACAAATCAGCAGCCGGCTAATTAGCACAGGCCGCCATAGAGGGACGTTAATGTGGCTTTCCTATTACTGTTATTAGAAAGAGAGGAGAAGTCCCAGAGCCGGCTGCTGTTGTATACCGGAGATTTGGGGTGGGGGCGGCGTATGTATACCCCGGCCTTGTGACCTATATAAGTCACATTAGGTCTCCCGCGTGCCGACGGGCAGTTCTGTTCTCAGAATAAATATATAACTCCCCCGGCGCATCTCGTGCTCCATACACTGTGTCATTTACATGGTCTATAATAACCGCACCGCGTTCTGCGGCGTCTGCTGGGAGCTGACCTGCATCAAGTACCCGAGAATACCCCCGCTTCTGTGCTCTGCTTCCAGGTAGCGGGTGATTAATGCTCGTTCCAAGAGCTTGCACTCTCCTTCGCATGGGATAGGGGGTGGGCATGCTGGTAGTACCTGGGAATCGGTGACGGCACGGGCGGAACACTCCTCGTTAGCCGCAGCTCCGTGCAGCGACAGGCCGTAAACACACAGCCCCACAAATCTCTCCTTGAAGGAACTGGCAAATGAGATCTATTTTCCCCTCCAGGGACCCGGCAGCTCTCGCGCCCATCACCTAAAATATATATGTGTATATGTATATCCGCTCCGCCTATAAATCCCGGGACATTGCAGGGAGAGAGGAAGAGGGCTCTGTCAGCCGCTGACAAATGGCACCTTTCAGGCCGCGTCTCTCCCGGCTGCAGGGAGCGCTGCCTCTCTCTCCGCATACTAATCTGCGTGGCGGGAAATCCTCCTGTTTGATTGCATCAACCTCCGGCCCTCACTTCCCAAGGTCAACAGAGGCGCTCGGAAAATGGCAAATAATTCCATTAGTGCACTAAGTGTCTGCGCTCGCAGGAGAGTGGAACCGAAGCACCGCTCCCGTGACGAGCCGCAATTGTCCCCGACTCCCCTGTCAACAGCTTAATTCAGCACAGGTCACCGGCCCTGCGTGACACCTCTCTCCGAGGAAGCAGAGTAAATGGGCGCCAGGCAGAGAGGAGGGATGGAGATGAGACGTTATCATTATTGCACTTCATAAGAGGGGCTGCTGGGTGATCCTTGTTCTGTACTCCTGCAGCAGGTACAGGGGTTGGCATTGGTGCAGTGATGGAACAGACACCCACAGGCACTTACCTACATACAGTGTGCCCTGGTCTTGGCATCAGAATTTGCACCCACCACACAGCTAAGGCGTGTTCTTCAAAAATGGGACTTCTTTGTGTTTTATGTCATTTGCTTCTGCGCCGTTTCTTATGCATATGGGTAAAAGTGGGTGCAGTTGATTTAGCGCCACAGCGAGAAGAGCGCGCGAGGTGCCATTGTCACTGTGTAGAAGTCACCAACAGCACCAAAATGCGCAGCCCTCGTGGCTCCTTCTGGTGCCCACGTCACACAGTTTTGCTACAGCCGGATGCGGCTGAGGACATAAATCCGAAGAGTTGGACGCAGAGTAAAGTACACACTTTGGGGTGATTCGTGTTCACTCGGGAAGCACATTTGATTCGCTAATGAACACATCCATGTGCACTGCAGGTGGGGCAGATTTAACAGGAGCAGAGAGAGTTATAGACTTTATTTCTGTGCAGGGTAAATACTGGCTGCTTTATGTTTACACTGCAATATAGATATCCGTTTGAACACATCCCACCCAAATCAAACTCTCTCTGCACATGTTACATCTGCCCCAGTCTCGGCTTAGCCGGTCTCCGGGTAGGAGTGACCTTTAGGCGTTGCACTGTAGTTGAATTCTCCCCATTCTCTGCTCCTGTGACCGGCACTTTCTCAGACGTGCTCAGCGAGAGCAGGCGGATCTGATCTGTATACACAGCACGAGGCCGGTGGGGAGCTTCGGAGCGAGAAATATGAGGCCAAGGCGAGAAATATGAGTCTTAGACAAGGCGAGATGCTATCGGCCGCGCTGGACGCAGCCTTCAGATGCTATCAAACATGCGTTCTTTATAACCCAAATAAGCCAGTCTCCTCTAGTGCTTTGCGGGAAGGGACCAAAGACAAGAGGCAAGGAGCAGATAAGAGTCGGGCTCGGGGAGACACGCCAGGCTATTAAGCATCCCGGGTAGAATTAATGGCGGTAAAAGGGTCCGGACGTGGCCATTAATCCTGCAATATGCCCCTAGCTCAGGTCAGGAAAACTATTAAGGAAGCATATAGTAATTCACCAGCACACAGCAAACAGCTTGGCAATGCCAGGCTCGTCACCAGGGCGCTACAATACAGGACAGCCAGCGATGGAACACTGCTACACCAAAGGTTACAGCACACAGAGAGACTGTCCTTCTAGAGAGGTTACAGTGCAGTGAGAAAGTCCTTCTAGAGAGGTTACAGTGCACAGAGAGACTGTCCTTCTAGAGAGGTTACAGTGCAGTGAGAAAGTCCTTCTAGAGAGGTTACAGTGCACAGAGAGACTGTCCTTCTAGAGAGGTTACAGCGCACAGAGAGACTGTCCTTCTAGAGAGGTTACAGTGCACAGAGAGACTGTCCTTCTAGAGAGGTTACAGTGCACAGAGAGACTGTCCTTCTAGAGAGGTTACAGCGCACAGAGAGACTGTCCTTCTAGAGAGGTTACAGCGCACAGAGACTGTCCTTCTAGAGAGGTTACAGCGCACAGAGAAACTGTCCTTCTAGAGAGGTTACAGCGCACAGAGACTGTCCTTCTAGAGAGGTTACAGTGCACAGAGAGACTGTCCTTCTAGATAGGTTACAGTGCAGTGAGAATGTCCTTCTAGAAAAGTTGCAGCGCACAGAGAGACTGTCCTTCTAGAGAGGTTACAGCGCACAAAGACTGTCCTTCTAGAGAGGTTACAGCGCACAGAGACACTGTCCTTCTAGAGAGGTTACAGCGCACAAAGACTGTCCTTCTAGAGCGGTTACAGTGCACAGAGAGACTGTCCTTCTGGAGGGGTTACAGTGCACAGAGAGACTGTCCTTCTAGAGAGGTTACAGTGCACAGAGAGACTGTCCTTCTAGAGAGGTTACAGCGCACAGAGAGACTGTCCTTCTAGAGCGGTTACAGCGCACAGAGAGACTGTCCTTCTAGAGAGGTTACAGCGCAAAGAGACTGTCCTTCTAGAGAGGTTACAGTGCTCAGAGAGACTGTCCTTCTAGAGAGGTTACAGCGCACAGAGAGACTGTCCTTCTAGAGGGGTCACAGTGCACAGAGACACTGTCCTTCTAGAGAGGTTACAGCGCACAAAGACTGTCCTTCTAGAGAGGTTACAGCGCACAGAGACACTGTCCTTCTAGAGAGGTTACAGCGCACAAAGACTGTCCTTCTAGAGCGGTTACAGTGCACAGAGAGACTGTCCTTCTGGAGGGGTTACAGTGCACAGAGAGACTGTCCTTCTAGAGAGGTTACAGTGCACAGAGAGACTGTCCTTCTAGAGAGGTTACAGCGCACAGAGAGACTGTCCTTCTAGAGCGGTTACAGCGCACAGAGAGACTGTCCTTCTAGAGAGGTTACAGCGCAAAGAGACTGTCCTTCTAGAGAGGTTACAGTGCTCAGAGAGACTGTCCTTCTAGAGAGGTTACAGCGCACAGAGAGACTGTCCTTCTAGAGGGGTTACAGCACACAGAGAGACTGTCCTTCTAGAGAGGTTACAGCGCACAGAGAGACTGTCCTTCTAGAGAGGTTACAGCGCACAGAGAGACTGTCCTTCTAGAGAGGTTACAGCGCACAGAGAGTGTCCTTCTAGAGAGGTTCCAGCGCACAGAGACACTGTCCTTCTAGAGAGGTTACAGCGCACAGAGACACTGTCCTTCTAGAGAGGTTACAGCGCACAGAGACACTGTCCTTCTAGAGAGGTTACAGTGCACAGAGAGAATGTCCTTCTAGAGAGGTTACAGCGCACAGAGAGACTGTCCTTCTGGAGGGGTTACAGTGCACAGAGAGACTGTCCTTCTAGAGAGGTTACAGCACACAGAGAGACTGTCCTTCTAGAGAGGTTACAGTGCACAGAGAGACTGTCCTTCTAGAGAGGTTACAGCGCACAGAGAGACTGTCCTTCTAGAGAGGTTACAGCGCAAAGAGAGTGTCCTTCTAGAGAGGTTACAGTGCTCAGAGAGACTGTCCTTCTAGAGAGGTTACAGCGCACAGAGAGACTGTCCTTCTAGAGGGGTTACAGTGCACAGAGAGACTGTCCTTCTAGAGAGGTTACAGCGCACAGAGAGACTGTCCTTCTAGAGAGGTTACAGCGCACAGAGAGACTGTCCTTCTAGAGAGGTTACAGCGCACAGAGAGTGTCCTTCTAGAGAGGTTACAGCGCACAGAGAGTGTCCTTCTAGAGAAGTTACAGCACACTGAGAGACTGTCCTTCTAGAGAGGTTACAGCGCACAAAGACTGTCCTTCTAGAGAGGTTACAGCGCACAGAGACACTGTCCTTCTAGAGAGGTTACAGCGCACAAAGACTGTCCTTCTAGAGCGGTTACAGTGCACAGAGAGACTGTCCTTCTGGAGGGGTTACAGTGCACAGAGAGACTGTCCTTCTAGAGAGGTTACAGTGCACAGAGAGACTGTCCTTCTAGAGAGGTTACAGCACACAGAGAGACTGTCCTTCTAGAGAGGTTACAGCGCACAGAGAGACTGTCCTTCTAGAGCGGTTACAGCGCACAGAGAGACTGTCCTTCTAGAGAGGTTACAGCGCAAAGAGACTGTCCTTCTAGAGAGGTTACAGTGCTCAGAGAGACTGTCCTTCTAGAGAGGTTACAGCGCACAGAGAGACTGTCCTTCTAGAGGGGTTACAGCACACAGAGAGACTGTCCTTCTAGAGAGGTTACAGCGCACAGAGAGACTGTCCTTCTAGAGAGGTTACAGCGCACAGAGAGACTGTCCTTCTAGAGAGGTTACAGCGCACAGAGAGTGTCCTTCTAGAGAGGTTCCAGCGCACAGAGACACTGTCCTTCTAGAGAGGTTACAGCGCACAGAGACACTGTCCTTCTAGAGAGGTTACAGCGCACAGAGACACTGTCCTTCTAGAGAGGTTACAGTGCACAGAGAGAATGTCCTTCTAGAGAGGTTACAGCGCACAGAGAGACTGTCCTTCTGGAGGGGTTACAGTGCACAGAGAGACTGTCCTTCTAGAGAGGTTACAGCACACAGAGAGACTGTCCTTCTAGAGCAGTTACAGTGCAGTGAGAATGTCCTTCTAGAGAGGTTACAGTGCACAGAGAGACTGTCCTTCTAGAGAGGTTACAGTGCACAGAGACACTGTCCTTCTAGAGAGGTTACAGCGCACAGAGACACTGTCCTTCTAGAGAGGTTACAGTGCACAGAGAGAATGTCCTTCTAGAGAGGTTACAGCGCACAGAGAGACTGTCCTTCTGGAGGGGTTACAGTGCACAGAGAGACTGTCCTTCTAGAGAGGTTACAGCACACAGAGAGACTGTCCTTCTAGAGCAGTTACAGTGCAGTGAGAATGTCCTTCTAGAGAGGTTACAGTGCACAGAGAGACTGTCCTTCTAGAGAGGTTACAGTGCACAGAGAGACTGTCCTTCTAGAGAGGTTACAGCACACAGAGAGACTGTCCTTCTAGATAGGTTACAGCGCACAGAGACTGTCCTTCTAGAGAGGTTACAGCGCACAGAGAAACTGTCCTTCTAGAGAGGTTACAGCGCACAGAGACTGTCCTTCTAGAGAGGTTACAGTGCACAGAGAGACTGTCCTTCTAGATAGGTTACAGTGCAGTGAGAATGTCCTTCTAGAAAAGTTGCAGCGCACAGAGAGACTGTCCTTCTAGAGAGGTTACAGCGCACAAAGACTGTCCTTCTAGAGAGGTTACAGCGCACAAAGACTATCCTTCTAGAGAGGTTACAGCGCACAGAGACACTGTCCTTCTAGAGAGGTTACAGCGCACAAAGACTGTCCTTCTAGAGCGGTTACAGTGCACAGAGAGACTGTCCTTCTGGAGGGGTTACAGTGCACAGAGAGACTGTCCTTCTGGAGAGGTTACAGTGCACAGAGAGACTGTCCTTCTAGAGAGGTTACAGCGCACAGAGAGACTGTCCTTCTAGAGCGGTTACAGCGCACAGAGACACTGTCCTTCTAGAGAGGTTACAGCGCAAAGAGACTGTCCTTCTAGAGAGGTTACAGTGCTCAGAGAGACTGTCCTTCTAGAGAGGTTACAGCGCACAGAGAGACTGTCCTTCTAGAGGGGTTACAGCACACAGAGAGACTGTCCTTCTAGAGAGGTTACAGCGCACAGAGAGACTGTCCTTCTAGAGAGGTTACAGCGCACAGAGAGACTGTCCTTCTAGAGAGGTTACAGCGCACAGAGAGTGTCCTTCTAGAGAGGTTCCAGCGCACAGAGACACTGTCCTTCTAGAGAGGTTACAGCGCACAGAGACACTGTCCTTCTAGAGAGGTTACAGTGCACAGAGAGAATGTCCTTCTAGAGAGGTTACAGCGCACAGAGAGACTGTCCTTCTGGAGGGGTTACAGTGCACAGAGAGACTGTCCTTCTAGAGAGGTTACAGCACACAGAGAGACTGTCCTTCTAGAGAGGTTACAGTGCACAGAGAGACTGTCCTTCTAGAGAGGTTACAGCGCACAGAGAGACTGTCCTTCTAGAGAGGTTACAGCGCAAAGAGAGTGTCCTTCTAGAGAGGTTACAGTGCTCAGAGAGACTGTCCTTCTAGAGAGGTTACAGCGCACAGAGAGACTGTCCTTCTAGAGGGGTTACAGTGCACAGAGAGACTGTCCTTCTAGAGAGGTTACAGCGCACAGAGAGACTGTCCTTCTAGAGAGGTTACAGCGCACAGAGAGACTGTCCTTCTAGAGAGGTTACAGCGCACAGAGAGACTGTCCTTCTAGAGAGGTTACAGCGCACAGAGAGTGTCCTTCTAGAGAGGTTACAGCGCACAGAGAGTGTCCTTCTAGAGAAGTTACAGCACAACGAGAGACTGTCCTTCTAGAGAGGTTACAGCGCACAAAGACTGTCCTTCTAGAGAGGTTACAGCGCACAGAGACACTGTCCTTCTAGAGAGGTTACAGCGCACAAAGACTGTCCTTCTAGAGCGGTTACAGTGCACAGAGAGACTGTCCTTCTAGAGAGGTTACAGTGCACAGAGAGACTGTCCTTCTAGAGAGGTTACAGCACACAGAGAGACTGTCCTTCTAGAGAGGTTACAGCGCACAGAGAGACTGTCCTTCTAGAGCGGTTACAGCGCACAGAGAGACTGTCCTTCTAGAGAGGTTACAGCGCAAAGAGACTGTCCTTCTAGAGAGGTTACAGCGCTCAGAGAGACTGTCCTTCTAGAGAGGTTACAGCGCACAGAGAGACTGTCCTTCTAGAGGGGTTACAGCACACAGAGAGACTGTCCTTCTAGAGAGGTTACAGCGCACAGAGAGACTGTCCTTCTAGAGAGGTTACAGCGCACAGAGAGACTGTCCTTCTAGAGAGGTTACAGCGCACAGAGAGTGTCCTTCTAGAGAGGTTCCAGCGCACAGAGACACTGTCCTTCTAGAGAGGTTACAGCGCACAGAGACACTGTCCTTCTAGAGAGGTTACAGCGCACAGAGACACTGTCCTTCTAGAGAGGTTACAGTGCACAGAGAGAATGTCCTTCTAGAGAGGTTACAGCGCACAGAGAGACTGTCCTTCTGGAGGGGTTACAGTGCACAGAGAGACTGTCCTTCTAGAGAGGTTACAGCACACAGAGAGACTGTCCTTCTAGAGAGGTTACAGTGCACAGAGAGACTGTCCTTCTAGAGAGGTTACAGCGCACAGAGAGACTGTCCTTCTAGAGAGGTTACAGCGCAAAGAGAGTGTCCTTCTAGAGAGGTTACAGTGCTCAGAGAGACTGTCCTTCTAGAGAGGTTACAGCGCACAGAGAGACTGTCCTTCTAGAGGGGTTACAGTGCACAGAGAGACTGTCCTTCTAGAGAGGTTACAGCGCACAGAGAGACTGTCCTTCTAGAGAGGTTACAGCGCACAGAGAGACTGTCCTAGAGAGGTTACAGCGCACAGAGAGTGTCCTTCTAGAGAGGTTACAGCGCACAGAGAGTGTCCTTCTAGAGAAGTTACAGCACACAGAGAGACTGTCCTTCTAGAGAGGTTACAGCGCACAGAGAGACTGTCCTTCTAAAGGGGTTACAGCGCACAGAGAGACTGTCCTTCTAGAGAGGTTACAGCGCACAGAGAGTGTCCTTCTAGAGAAGTTACAGCACACAGAGAGACTATCCTTCTAGAGAGGTTGCATACACTGTCCTTCTAGAGAGGTTACAGCGCACAGAGACTGTCCTTCTAGAGAGGTTACAGCGCACAGAGACTGTCCTTCTAGAGAGGTTACAGTGCAGAGAGACTGTCCTTCTAGAGAGGTTACAATGCAGAGAGACTGTCCTTCTAGAGAGGTTACAGCGCACAGAGACTGTCCTTCTAGAGAGGTTACTGTGCACAGAGAGACTGTCCTTCTAGAGAGGTTACAGTGCACAGAGAGACTGTCCTTCTAGAGGGGTCACAGCGCACAGAGAGACTGTCCTTCTAGAGAGGCTACAGTGCATAGAGACTGTCCTTCTAGAGAGGTTACAGTGCAGAGAGACTGTTCTTTTAGAGAGGTTACAGCGCAAAGAGAGTGTCCTTCTAGAGAGGTTACAGTGCTAAGAGAGACTGTCCTTCTAGAGAGGTTACAGCGCACAGAGAGACTGTCCTTCTAGAGGGGTTACAGCGCACAGAGAGACTGTCCTTCTAGAGAGGTTACAGCGCACAGAGAGTGTCCTTCTAGAGAGGTTACAGCGCACAGAGAGTGTCCTACTAGAGAAGTTACAGCACACAGAGAGACTGTCCTTCTAGAGAGGTTACAGCGCACAAAGACTGTCCTTCTAGAGAGGTTACAGCGCACAGAGACACTGTCCTTCTAGAGAGGTTACAGCGCACAAAGACTGTCCTTCTAGAGCGGTTACAGTGCACAGAGAGACTGTCCTTCTGGAGGGGTTACAGTGCACAGAGAGACTGTCCTTCTAGAGAGGTTACAGTGCACAGAGAGACTGTCCTTCTAGAGAGGTAACAGCACACAGAGAGACTGTCCTTCTAGAGAGGTTACAGCGCACAGAGAGACTGTCCTTCTAGAGCGGTTACAGCGCACAGAGAGACTGTCCTTCTAGAGAGGTTACAGCGCAAAGAGACTGTCCTTCTAGAGAGGTTACAGTGCTCAGAGAGACTGTCCTTCTAGAGAGGTTACAGCGCACAGAGAGACTGTCCTTCTAGAGGGGTTACAGCACACAGAGAGACTGTCCTTCTAGAGAGGTTACAGCGCACAGAGAGACTGTCCTTCTAGAGAGGTTACAGCGCACAGAGAGACTGTCCTTCTAGAGAGGTTACAGCGCACAGAGAGTGTCCTTCTAGAGAGGTTCCAGCGCACAGAGACACTGTCCTTCTAGAGAGGTTACAGCGCACAGAGACACTGTCCTTCTAGAGAGGTTACAGCGCACAGAGACACTGTCCTTCTAGAGAGGTTACAGTGCACAGAGAGAATGTCCTTCTAGAGAGGTTACAGCGCACAGAGAGACTGTCCTTCTGGAGGGGTTACAGTGCACAGAGAGACTGTCCTTCTAGAGAGGTTACAGCACACAGAGAGACTGTCCTTCTAGAGCAGTTACAGTGCAGTGAGAATGTCCTTCTAGAGAGGTTACAGTGCACAGAGAGACTGTCCTTCTAGAGAGGTTACAGTGCACAGAGACACTGTCCTTCTAGAGAGGTTACAGCGCACAGAGACACTGTCCTTCTAGAGAGGTTACAGTGCACAGAGAGAATGTCCTTCTAGAGAGGTTACAGCGCACAGAGAGACTGTCCTTCTGGAGGGGTTACAGTGCACAGAGAGACTGTCCTTCTAGAGAGGTTACAGCACACAGAGAGACTGTCCTTCTAGAGCAGTTACAGTGCAGTGAGAATGTCCTTCTAGAGAGGTTACAGTGCACAGAGAGACTGTCCTTCTAGAGAGGTTACAGTGCACAGAGAGACTGTCCTTCTAGAGAGGTTACAGCACACAGAGAGACTGTCCTTCTAGATAGGTTACAGCGCACAGAGACTGTCCTTCTAGAGAGGTTACAGCGCACAGAGAAACTGTCCTTCTAGAGAGGTTACAGCGCACAGAGACTGTCCTTCTAGAGAGGTTACAGTGCACAGAGAGACTGTCCTTCTAGATAGGTTACAGTGCAGTGAGAATGTCCTTCTAGAAAAGTTGCAGCGCACAGAGAGACTGTCCTTCTAGAGAGGTTACAGCGCACAAAGACTGTCCTTCTAGAGAGGTTACAGCGCACAAAGACTATCCTTCTAGAGAGGTTACAGCGCACAGAGACACTGTCCTTCTAGAGAGGTTACAGCGCACAAAGACTGTCCTTCTAGAGCGGTTACAGTGCACAGAGAGACTGTCCTTCTGGAGGGGTTACAGTGCACAGAGAGACTGTCCTTCTAGAGAGGTTACAGTGCACAGAGAGACTGTCCTTCTAGAGAGGTTACAGCGCACAGAGAGACTGTCCTTCTAGAGCGGTTACAGCGCACAGAGACACTGTCCTTCTAGAGAGGTTACAGCGCAAAGAGACTGTCCTTCTAGAGAGGTTACAGTGCTCAGAGAGACTGTCCTTCTAGAGAGGTTACAGCGCACAGAGAGACTGTCCTTCTAGAGGGGTTACAGCACACAGAGAGACTGTCCTTCTAGAGAGGTTACAGCGCACAGAGAGACTGTCCTTCTAGAGAGGTTACAGCGCACAGAGAGACTGTCCTTCTAGAGAGGTTACAGCGCACAGAGAGTGTCCTTCTAGAGAGGTTCCAGCGCACAGAGACACTGTCCTTCTAGAGAGGTTACAGCGCACAGAGACACTGTCCTTCTAGAGAGGTTACAGCGCACAGAGACACTGTCCTTCTAGAGAGGTTACAGTGCACAGAGAGAATGTCCTTCTAGAGAGGTTACAGCGCACAGAGAGACTGTCCTTCTGGAGGGGTTACAGTGCACAGAGAGACTGTCCTTCTAGAGAGGTTACAGCACACAGAGAGACTGTCCTTCTAGAGAGGTTACAGTGCACAGAGAGACTGTCCTTCTAGAGAGGTTACAGCGCACAGAGAGACTGTCCTTCTAGAGAGGTTACAGCGCAAAGAGAGTGTCCTTCTAGAGAGGTTACAGTGCTCAGAGAGACTGTCCTTCTAGAGAGGTTACAGCGCACAGAGAGACTGTCCTTCTAGAGCGGTTACAGCGCACAGAGAGACTGTCCTTCTAGAGAGGTTACAGCGCAAAGAGACTGTCCTTCTAGAGAGGTTACAGCGCTCAGAGAGACTGTCCTTCTAGAGAGGTTACAGCGCACAGAGAGACTGTCCTTCTAGAGGGGTTACAGCACACAGAGAGACTGTCCTTCTAGAGAGGTTACAGCGCACAGAGAGACTGTCCTTCTAGAGAGGTTACAGCGCACAGAGAGACTGTCCTTCTAGAGAGGTTACAGCGCACAGAGAGTGTCCTTCTAGAGAAGTTACAGCACAACGAGAGACTGTCCTTCTAGAGAGGTTACAGCGCACAAAGACTGTCCTTCTAGAGAGGTTACAGCGCACAGAGACACTGTCCTTCTAGAGAGGTTACAGCGCACAAAGACTGTCCTTCTAGAGCGGTTACAGTGCACAGAGAGACTGTCCTTCTGGAGGGGTTACAGTGCACAGAGAGACTGTCCTTCTAGAGAGGTTACAGTGCACAGAGAGACTGTCCTTCTAGAGAGGTTACAGCACACAGAGAGACTGTCCTTCTAGAGAGGTTACAGCGCACAGAGAGACTGTCCTAGAGCGGTTACAGCGCACAGAGAGACTGTCCTTCTAGAGAGGTTACAGCGCAAAGAGACTGTCCTTCTAGAGAGGTTACAGCGCTCAGAGAGACTGTCCTTCTAGAGAGGTTACAGCGCACAGAGAGACTGTCCTTCTAGAGGGGTTACAGCACACAGAGAGACTGTCCTTCTAGAGAGGTTACAGCGCACAGAGAGACTGTCCTTCTAGAGAGGTTACAGCGCACAGAGAGACTGTCCTTCTAGAGAGGTTACAGCGCACAGAGAGTGTCCTTCTAGAGAGGTTCCAGCGCACAGAGACACTGTCCTTCTAGAGAGGTTACAGCGCACAGAGACACTGTCCTTCTAGAGAGGTTACAGCGCACAGAGACACTGTCCTTCTAGAGAGGTTACAGTGCACAGAGAGAATGTCCTTCTAGAGAGGTTACAGCGCACAGAGAGACTGTCCTTCTGGAGGGGTTACAGTGCACAGAGAGACTGTCCTTCTAGAGAGGTTACAGCACACAGAGAGACTGTCCTTCTAGAGAGGTTACAGTGCACAGAGAGACTGTCCTTCTAGAGAGGTTACAGCGCACAGAGAGACTGTCCTTCTAGAGAGGTTACAGCGCAAAGAGAGTGTCCTTCTAGAGAGGTTACAGTGCTCAGAGAGACTGTCCTTCTAGAGAGGTTACAGCGCACAGAGAGACTGTCCTTCTAGAGGGGTTACAGTGCACAGAGAGACTGTCCTTCTAGAGAGGTTACAGCGCACAGAGAGACTGTCCTTCTAGAGAGGTTACAGCGCACAGAGAGACTGTCCTTCTAGAGAGGTTACAGCGCACAGAGAGTGTCCTTCTAGAGAGGTTACAGCGCACAGAGAGTGTCCTTCTAGAGAAGTTACAGCACACAGAGAGACTGTCCTTCTAGAGAGGTTACAGCGCACAGAGAGACTGTCCTTCTAGAGGGGTTACAGCGCACAGAGAGACTGTCCTTCTAGAGAGGTTACAGCGCACAGAGAGTGTCCTTCTAGAGAAGTTACAGCACACAGAGAGACTATCCTTCTAGAGAGGTTGCATACACTGTCCTTCTAGAGAGGTTACAGCGCACAGAGACTGTCCTTCTAGAGAGGTTACAGCGCACAGAGACTGTCCTTCTAGAGAGGTTACAGTGCAGAGAGACTGTCCTTCTAGAGAGGTTACAATGCAGAGAGACTGTCCTTCTAGAGAGGTTACAGCGCACAGAGACTGTCCTTCTAGAGAGGTTACTTTGCACAGAGAGACTGTCCTTCTAGAGAGGTTACAGTGCACAGAGAGACTGTCCTTCTAGAGGGGTCACAGCGCACAGAGAGACTGTCCTTCTAGAGAGGCTACAGTGCATAGAGACTGTCCTTCTAGAGAGGTTACAGTGCAGAGAGACTGTTCTTTTAGAGAGGTTACAGCGCAAAGAGAGTGTCCTTCTAGAGAGGTTACAGTGCTAAGAGAGACTGTCCTTCTAGAGAGGTTACAGCGCACAGAGAGACTGTCCTTCTAGAGGGGTTACAGCGCACAGAGAGACTGTCCTTCTAGAGAGGTTACAGCGCACAGAGAGACTGTCCTTCTAGAGAGGTTACAGCGCACAGAGAGTGTCCTTCTAGAGAAGTTACAGCACACAGAGAGACTGTCCTTCTAGAGAGGTTACAGCATGCAGAGAGACTGTCCTTCTAGAGAGATTACAGTGCAGAAAGACTACTTATAGAGAGGTTACAGTGCAGAGAGACTGTCCTTCTAGAGCGGTTACAGTGCAGAGAGACTATCCTTCTAGAGAGGTTACATACACTGTCCTTCTAGAGAGGTTACAGCGCACAGAGACTGTCCTTCTAGAGAGGTTACAGCGCACAGAGAGACTGTCCTTCTAGAGAGGTTACAGTGCAGAGAGACTGTCCTTCTAGAGAGGTTACAATGCAGAGAGACTGTCCTTCTAGAGAGGTTACAGTGCACAGAGACTGTCCTTCTAGAGAGGTTACTGTGCACAGAGAGACTGTCCTTCTAGAGAGGTTACAGTGCACAGAGAGACTGTCCTTCTAGAGGGGTCACAGCGCACAGAGAGACTGTCCTTCTAGAGAGGTTACAGTGCAGAGAGACTGTTCTTCTAGATAGGTTACAGCGCACATAGACTGTCCTTCTAGAGTGGTTACTGTGCACAGAGAGACTGTCCTTCTAGAGGGGTTACAGCGCACAGAGAGACTGTACTTTTAGAGAGGTTACAGTGCAGAAAGTCTGTCCTTCTAGAGAGGTTACAGTGCACAGAGACTGTCCTTCTAGAGAGGTTACTGCGCACAGAGAGACTGTCCTTCTAAAGGGGTCACAGCGCACAGAGAGACTGTGCTTCTAGAGAGGTTACAGCGCACAGAGAGACTGTCCTTCTAGAGAGGTTACAGCGCACAGAGACTGTCCTTCTGGAGAGGTTAAAGTGCAGAGAGACTGTCCTTCTAGAGTGGTTTCTGCGCACAGAGAGACTTTCCTTCTAGAGAGATTACAGCGCACAGAGAGACTGTCCTTCTAGAGTGGTTTCTGCGCACAGAGAGACTTTCCTTCTAGAGAGGTTACAGCGCACAGAGAGACTGTCCTTCTAGAGAGGCTACAGTGCATAGAGACTGTCCTTCTAGAGAGGTTACAGTGCAGAGAGACTGTTCTTTTAGAGAGGTTACAGCGCAAAGAGAGTGTCCTTCTAGAGAGGTTACAGTGCTAAGAGAGACTGTCCTTCTAGAGAGGTTACAGCGCACAGAGAGACTGTCCTTCTAGAGGGGTTACAGCGCACAGAGAGACTGTCCTTCTAGAGAGGTTACAGCGCACAGAGAGACTGTCCTTCTAGAGAGGTTACAGCGCACAGAGAGTGTCCTTCTAGAGAAGTTACAGCACACAGAGAGACTATCCTTCTAGAGAGGTTACAGCATGCAGAGAGACTGTCCTTCTAGAGAGATTACAGTGCAGAAAGACTACTTATAGAGAGGTTACAGTGCAGAGAGACTGTCCTTCTAGAGCGGTTACAGTGCAGAGAGACTATCCTTCTAGAGAGGTTACATACACTGTCCTTCTAGAGAGGTTACAGCGCACAGAGACTGTCCTTCTAGAGAGGTTACAGCGCACAGAGAGACTGTCCTTCTAGAGAGGTTACAGTGCAGAGAGACTGTCCTTCTAGAGAGGTTACAATGCAGAGAGACTGTCCTTCTAGAGAGGTTACAGTGCACAGAGACTGTCCTTCTAGAGAGGTTACTGTGCACAGAGAGACTGTCCTTCTAGAGAGGTTACAGTGCACAGAGAGACTGTCCTTCTAGAGGGGTCACAGCGCACAGAGAGACTGTCCTTCTAGAGAGGTTACAGTGCAGAGAGACTGTTCTTCTAGATAGGTTACAGCGCACATAGACTGTCCTTCTAGAGTGGTTACTGTGCACAGAGAGACTGTCCTTCTAGAGGGGTTACAGCGCACAGAGAGACTGTACTTTTAGAGAGGTTACAGTGCAGAAAGTCTGTCCTTCTAGAGAGGTTACAGTGCACAGAGACTGTCCTTCTAGAGAGGTTACTGCGCACAGAGAGACTGTCCTTCTAAAGGGGTCACAGCGCACAGAGAGACTGTGCTTCTAGAGAGGTTACAGCGCACAGAGAGACTGTCCTTCTAGAGAGGTTACAGCGCACAGAGACTGTCCTTCTGGAGAGGTTAAAGTGCAGAGAGACTGTCCTTCTAGAGTGGTTTCTGCGCACAGAGAGACTTTCCTTCTAGAGAGATTACAGCGCACAGAGAGACTGTCCTTCTAGAGTGGTTTCTGCGCACAGAGAGACTTTCCTTCTAGAGAGGTTACAGCGCACAGAGAGACTGTCCTTCTAGAGAGGTTACAGTGCAGAAAGACTGTCCTTCTAGATAGGTTACAGCGCACAGAGACTGTCCTTCTAGAGAGGTTACTGTGCACAGAGAGACTGTCCTTCTAGAGGGGTTACAGCGCACAGAGAGACTGTACTTCTAGAGAGGTTACAGTGCGGAGAGACTGTCCTTCTAGAGAGGTTACAGTGCAGAGAGACTGTCCTTCTAGAGAGGTTACAGTGCAGAGAGACTGTCCTTCTAGAGAGGTTACAGTACACAGAGAGACTGTCCTTCTAAAGGGGTCACAGCGCACAGAGAGACTGTGCTTCTAGAGAGGTTACAGCGCACAGAGAGACTGTCCTTCTAGAGAGGTTACAGCGCACAGAGACTGTCCTTCTGGAGAGGTTACAGTGCAGAGAGACTGTCCTTCTACAGTGGTTTCTGCGCACAGAGAGACTTTCCTTCTAGAGAGGTTACAGCGCACAGAGAGACTGTCCTTCTAGAGTGGTTTCTGCGCACAGAGAGACTTTCCTTCTAGAGAGGTTACAGCGCACAGAGAGACTGTCCTTCTAGAGAGGTTACAGCGCACAGAGAGACTGTCCTTCTAGAGAGGTTACAGCGCAAAGAGAGTGTCCTTCTAGAGAGGTTACAGTGCTCAGAGAGACTGTCCTTCTAGAGAGGTTACAGCGCACAGAGAGACTGTCCTTCTAGCGGGGTTACAGTGCACAGAGAGACTGTCCTTCTAGAGAGGTTACAGCGCACAGAGAGACTTCCTTCTAGAGAGGTTACAGCGCACAAAGAGTGTCCTTCTAGAGAGGTTACAGCGCACAGAGAGTGTCCTTCTAGAGAAGTTACAGCACACAGAGAGACTGTCCTTCTAGAGAGGTTACAGCATGCAGAGAGATTGTCCTTCTAGATAGATTACAGTGCAGAAAGACTGTACTTCTAGAGAGGTTACAGTGCAGAGAGACTGTCCTTCTAGAGAGGTTACAGTGCAGAGAGACTATCCTTCTAGAGAGGTTGCATACACTGTCCTTCTAGAGAGGTTACAGCGCACAGAGACTGTCCTTCTAGAGAGGTTACAGCGCACAGAGACTGTCCTTCTAGAGAGGTTACAGTGCAGAGAGACTGTCCTTCTAGAGAGGTTACAATGCAGAGAGACTGTCCTTCTAGAGAGGTTACAATGCAGAGAGACTGTCCTTCTAGAGAGGTTACAGCGCACAGAGACTGTCCTTCTAGAGAGGTTACTGTGCACAGAGAGACTGTCCTTCTAGAGAGGTTACAGTGCACAGAGAGACTGTCCTTCTAGAGGGGTCACAGCGCACAGAGAGACTGTCCTTCTAGAGAGGCTACAGTGCATAGAGACTGTCCTTCTAGAGAGGTTACAGTGCAGAGAGACTGTTCTTTTAGAGAGGTTACAGCGCAAAGAGAGTGTCCTTCTAGAGAGGTTACAGTGCTTAGAGAGACTGTCCTTCTAGAGAGGTTACAGCGCACAGAGAGACTGTCCTTCTAGAGGGGTTACAGCGCACAGAGAGACTGTCCTTCTAGAGAGGTTACAGCGCACAGAGAGACTGTCCTTCTAGAGAGGTTACAGCGCACAGAGACTGTCCTTCTAGAGAGGTTACAGCGCACAGAGAGTGTCCTTCTAGAGAGGTTACAGCGCACAGAAAGTGTCCTTCTAGAGAAGTTACAGCACACAGAGAGACTGTCCTTCTAGAGAGGTTACAGCATGCAGAGAGACTGTCCTTCTAGAGAGATTACAGTGCAGAAAGACTACTTCTAGAGAGGTTACAGTGCAGAGAGACTGTCCTTCTAGAGAGGTTACAGTGCAGAGAGACTATCCTTCTAGAGAGGTTACATACACTGTCCTTCTAGAGAGGTTACAGCGCACAGAGACTGTCCTTCTAGAGAGGTTACAGCGCACAGAGAGACTGTCCTTCTAGAGAGGTTACAGTGCAGAGAGACTGTCCTTCTAGAGAGGTTACAATGCAGAGAGACTGTCCTTCTAGAGAGGTTACAGCGCACAGAGACTGTCCTTCTAGAGAGGTTACTGTGCACAGAGAGACTGTCCTTCTAGAGAGGTTACAGTGCACAGAGAGACTGTCCTTCTAGAGAGGTTACAGTGCAGAGAGACTGTTCTTCTAGATAGGTTACAGCGCACAGAGACTGTCCTTCTAGAGTGGTTACTGTGCACAGAGAGACTGTCCTTCTAGAGGGGTCACAGCGCACAGAGAGACTGTCCTTCTAGATAGGTTACAGCGCACAGAGAGACTGTCCTTCTAGAGAGGTTACAGCGCACAGAGACTGTCCTTCTGGAGAGGTTACAGTGCAGAGAGACTGTCCTTCTAGAGTGGTTTCTGCGCACAGAGAGACTTTCCTTCTAGAGAGATTACAGCGCACAGAGAGACTGTCCTTCTAGAGTGGTTTCTGCGCACAGAGAGACTTTCCTTCTAGAGAGGTTACAGTGCAGAAAGTCTGTCCTTCTAGAGAGGTTACAGTGCACAGAGACTGTCCTTCTAGAGAGGTTACTGCGCACAGAGAGACTGTCCTTCTAAAGGGGTCACAGCGCACAGAGAGACTGTCCTTCTAGAGAGGTTACAGCGCACAGAGAGACTGTCCTTCTAGAGAGGTTACAGCGCACAGAGAGACTGTCCTTCTAGAGAGGTTACAGCGCACAGAGACTGTCCTTCTGGAGAGGTTACAGTGCAGAGAGACTGTCCTTCTAGAGTGGTTTCTGCGCACAGAGAGACTTTCCTTCTAGAGAGATTACAGCGCACAGAGAGACTGTCCTTCTAGAGTGGTTTCTGCGCACAGAGAGACTTTCCTTCTAGAGAGGTTACAGTGCACAGAGAGACTGTCTTTCTAGAGAGGTTACAGTGCAGAGAGACTGTCCTTCTAGAGAGGTTACAGCGCACAGAGACTGTCCTTCTAGAGAGGTTACTGTGCACAGAGAGACTGTCCTTCTAGAGGGGTTACAGCGCACAGAGAGACTGTACTTCTAGAGAGGTTACAGTGCGGAGAGTCTGTCCTTCTCGAGAGGTTACAGTGCAGAGAGACTGTCCTTCTAGAGAGGTTACAGTGCACAGAGAGACTGTCCTTCTAAAGGGGTCACAGCGCACAGAGAGACTGTGCTTCTAGAGAGGTTACAGCGCACAGAGAGACTGTCCTTCTAGAGAGGTTACAGCGCACAGAGACTGTCCTTCTGGAGAGGTTACAGTGCAGAGAGACTGTCCTTCTACAGTGGTTTCTGCGCACAGAGAGACTTTCCTTCTAGAGAGGTTACTGTGCACAGAGAGACTGTCCTTCTAGAGGGGTTACAGCGCACAGAGAGACTGTACTTCTAGAGAGGTTACAGTGCAGAGAGACTGTCCTTCTAGAGAGGTTACAGTGCAGAGAGACTGTCCTTCTAGAGAGGTTACAGTGCAGAGAGACTGTCCTTCTAGAGAGGTTACAGCGCACAGAGACTGTCCTTCTAGAGAGGTTACTGCGCACAGAGAGACTGTCCTTCTAGAGGGGTCACAGCGCACAGAAAGACTGTCCTTCTAGAGAAGTTACAGCGCACAGAGAGACTGTCCTTCTAGAGAGGTTACAGCACACAGAGACTGTCCGGTACTTGTTTCCTAGCACGGCCACAATCCCGGGCATCGCGGGTAATTTTTAATGGTCTGCGATGCGACCGACGCGATGCCCGCGATTTCCCATTGAAATGCATTGAAAAAGTCAAAATCGCCTCGGTCGCATCGTATGCGGCCAAAAAAAGCATGCGATGTTACCGACGCGATGCCCGCGATTTCCCATAGGGAACAATGTAAAATGCCTCAATTTACCCAAATCAACATAGGGAACAATGTTAAATGGGCCAGACACCCCAAAAAAAACCCCTAAACAGTGAAATGGCCCCCCAAAAATAGTGACGGTACGCGTCCTCCGACCTTTTCATACCCCCACTATCCACGTCGGCGTGCAGTTGAGAATAGATAGTGTGGCGAGCGCAGCGAGCCCCGCCAGGGGACGCGGATACCTGTGAAGCCCGCGAAGGGACGCCTTTTACCGGTGAAGGTATCCGCGTCCCCTCGCCACGCTTCGGGCTCAGTGGCTCGCTGCGCTCGCCACACTAATCTATTCTCAACTCCACGCCGACATGGATAGTGGGGGTATGAAAAGGTCGGAGGACGCGTACCGCCGCCCCTCGCGGGCTCGCTGCGCTCGCCACGCTTCGGGTTGACGTTGATCGTGGGGTGGCGTTAACTATTTTTGGGGGGCCATTTCACTGGTCAGGGGTTTTTTTTGGGGTCTCTGGCCCATTTAACATTGTTCCCTATGTTGATTTGATTAAATTGAGGCATTTTACATTGTTCCCTATGGGAAATCGCGGGCATCGCGTCGGTCGCATCGCATGCGATTTTTTAGCCCGACGCAATTTTTTTTACCTGCGATGCCCCAGATCAAGATCGTTGTGGCCGTGCTAGGAAACAAGTTCCGACTGTCCTTCTAGAGAGGTTACAGTGCACAGAGACACTGTCCTAGAGAGGTCACAGTGCACAGAGACACTGTTCTAGAGAGGTTACAGCGCACAGGTGTCAGTGTGCAATTGTCCCACAGCGAATGTAGTCCCACTGCACAAAAGTGGAAGCAAGGAAGAGGTAAGCAACTATCGACCAGTGAGCCTTACATCAGTAGTAGGGAAATTGATGGAAACACTCTTAAAACAAAGAGTTGTAGAATATCTCAAAACCAGCAATTTACAGGATCCAAAACAGCATGGGTTTACTGGGGGAAGATCATGTCAAACAAATCTTATTGACTTTTTTGACTGGGTGACTAAAGTAATAGATCAAGGTGGGGCTGTAGATGTAGCTTATCTAGACTTTAGTAAAGCTTTTGACACTGTCCCACATCGCAGACTGTTAAATAAACTTGAAAGCTTGGGATTGGATTCTAAGATGGTTGAATGGATAAGAGCGTGGTTGCAGGACAGAAAACAGAGAGTTGTAGTAAACGGAGTACAGTCAAAGGAGGGAAAGGTTACAAGTGGAGTACCCCAGGGATCTGTACTTGGACCGGTGCTTTTTAATATCTTTATTGGTGATATTGCAAATGGAATTGAGGGTAAAATGTGCCTTTTTGCAGATGACACAAAGGTATGCAACAGGGTAGACACACCAGGAGGGGTAAAACAAATGATTGAGGATCTAGGCAGATTAGAGAAATGGTCAAGAGAATGGCAACTACAGTTTAATGCCAAAAAATGCAAAATCATGCACTTGGGTCTCAGAAATCCAAAGACTCAATATAGTATAAATGGCACTATAATGCAAACTACTGAGGAAGAGAGGGATCTAGGTGTCACTATTTCAGGGGACTTAAAAGCAGGTAGGCAATGTAACAAAGCAATGAAGAAGGCAAATCAGATGCTTGGTTGCATAGGGAGAGGTATTAGCAGTAGAAAGAAAGAAGTAATAATGCCACTGTATAGGTCATTGGTACGACCTCACCTAGAGTATTGTGTTCAGTTCTGGAGGCCATATCTCCAGAAGGATATAAATACATTAGAGACTGTACAAAGAAGAGCAACTAAAATGGTGCATGGCCTACATCACAAAACGTACCAGGAAAGACTAAAAGATCTTAATATGTATACTTTAGAGCAGAGAAGGGAAAGGGGGGACATGATAGAAACTTTCAAATATATCAAGGGCTTTAACAAGGTACAGGTGGGAGACATTCTTCACAGGAAGAGGAGCAGCAGAACACGAGGACATGCACTGAAACTAGAGGGAGGAAGATTCAGGGGAAATGCGAGGAAGAATTTTTTCACAGAAAGAGTAGTAGATAAGTGGAATAGCCTCCCAACAGAGGTGGTAGACGCAAATACAGTAGTACAATTTAAACATGCTTGGGATAAGCATATTGATATCCTTACAAAAAAATAAGGATCAAATATGGTTTGAGGTAACATGTTTAAAAAAAGGGGCAGACTAGATGGGCCAAGTGGTTCTTTTCTGCCGTCAAATTCTATGTTTCTATGTTTCTATGTCCCTGTACCCCTGTATTGTTCCTGTACCCCAGGTGTCGGTGTGTCATTGTCCCCGTACCCCAGGTGTCGGTGTGTCATTGTCCCCGTACCCCAGGTGTCGGTGTGTCATTGTTCCCGTACCCCAGGTGTTGGTGTGTCATTGTCCCCGTACCCCAGGTGTCGGTGTGTCATTGTCCGCGTACCCCAGGTGTCGGTGTGTCATTGTCCCCGTACCCCAGGTGTCGGTGTGTCATTGTCTCCGTACCCCAGGTGTCGGTGTGTCATTGTCCCCGTACCCCAGGTGTCGGTGTGTCATTGTCTCCGTACCCCAGGTGTCGGTGTGTCATTGTCCCCGTACCCCAGGTGTCGGTGTGTCATTGTCCCCGTACCCCAGGTGTCGGTGTGTCGTCCCCGTACACCAGGTGTCGGTGTGTCATTGTCCCTGTACCCCAGGTGTCGGTGTGTCATTGTCCCCGTGCTCCAGGTGTCGGTGTGACATTATCTGTTAGACATAGCACCTCCAGGCAGGGGCAGTTTTGTACATTATACTGTAAATATATGATAATGAGAATACTAATTCTCCTTCCCATGTGTAGCGCATGTTGTAGTGTTATTACCATGCATAAAGCACTGCAGACCATACACAATCCCAGCGCTCACCCCCCCGTCATCCTCACTTGTACACCCCATACCTTTGTTCCATGCAGACTGCGCTGCTTCATCTTCCTTGAGAACCACCCCAGGGAATATCTATTTCTGGATAGGAATTAGATAACATTTATACATATCGTTAGAGGGAATTATGATCCTGGATCACACATTGTGCGTTTCCTGTGATGGACACAGACGCACAATATTGTATACTACTCTTAGTACAACAGCCGCCCCCCCTCTATCACTTTGTATGCGTGCTTGCAGGCTGATTTGCATATGACCTGCCAGCAGCAGCCTCGGTGCTTTCTGCCAGTGAATTAATCTTGTTTGTGAAGAAAGAAGGTTTTTTAATGTATTTAATGGATGGGAGCCCTCTTTAATTAACCCCTTCACTTTCAAAGGCAATGGCTGCTTTCTGGAGCAGTAAGCGGCCCCCGGGCGCAGTCCCGATTCCCCACCTCCCTCTTACGGAGAAGAGCGGGCATGATCTGCTGAGTCAGGGAGGGCTGTGTTCTTGGCAGGAGCGATAATTGCGGAGAGGCTCCTAGAGGGGTGTTTCCTGGGCGTTTGGGGGCCACTACATGCACCGCCTAATTGCTTTCGTTACCAAGATTAAGGCCTTGCGCTGATATGTAATCCAGAGGTATATGAGACAGCGTTTTACCGCAGTATCCGGGGCAGGCGGGGCGCGTGCTAAGGGGTCTATGTACTAAGTCTTGGAAAGAGATAAATTGCCAGTCAACCAGCTCCTAACTGGCATGTTACAGACTGGGTTTGAAAAAGGACAGTCGCTAATTGGCTACATCTTCATACACTTTATCTCCCAGGTTTAGGCTCCAATTCAGACCCGCGAATTGGCAGCATGAGCGATTATCGGAGGACGGTACACTGTGCGCATGTGCGAGCCGTCTGTATGAACGTAGCCAGTGAAGTCTGGGAGTGCCCCGGAAGGCGGGCCCCAACTGCTGGGAGGGCGGGCCTCTGATGTCATCATCACCTCTCATAATATCTTATCTTCTCATACTACAAGTCCCAGCAGGAACTGCCACCATATAGTGTCCACAGCAACTGCTAATCCTGGTGTACCCCATCTGTGAGTCCTACAATAAGGACTATTGTTCTAGCTGCATAGTGAAGGTGTGTCAGAAGGGGGCAGCACTGGTAATAGTGGGGCTTGTAAGTTCATGTGTACTCACACTAGGGCCACTTGTGACTCGGCGCTCGTGTCCCTGAGTTTCTGGAATTTAATTAGTTTCACGTCAGTCTGTCCCGCAAACTGATCTTGTGAGTTTTTGCGCTGCACTTGCTCCGCAGCTGAGCTCACACGCCAAATTCCAGTCATTCTCATCTCTGTCCCCTCTTGCGCCAGGACGGACACAACTAAGTGATTGTGACACACCCAAGCATCGGCTAGGTTCATTGAGGGTGGGTAGATGGGATTGCAGGCTGTGCTGTCCTATTGTAGGGGCCCATCCCAGTTTAGGTCTAGTACAATGGCGACCACTATGGAATTACCCAGCCCGGCCAACGTACACTGTAGACGCTGCAGTCAGCCTCCTGGGTACCAATCTGCCGTCACCAGCTTTGTCCCAAGACATCCCACTGGTAGTAGTGTCCTAGGCTTGGAGGCTGCTAAGCAGATCATTGGACACGGCCTCGGGCCATATTGACTCTGCAGATCTATGGGCCTCAGGTTCCAGCTTATTGCTCAGACGCAGAGACATCTGTAAGGGAGACTATGGATCTTTGGTCCGGTGCTGTCTGTCCGCTCACTTACCAGGAGTACGAAGCTGAGTAGATGTTTCCTGCTAAAGAGTTTCACAATCAATAGTATGTGATGGCATCCTAGCTATGAATGAGCCGTTTGTCCGTCTGTGTGTCACGTGTAAGTCTCCTCACAATTAATGCAAACGTTTTACTTTGTGTCTCCCCAGGATACCTGACAGTCACCATTGAGCCCCTTCCTCCGGTGGTGGTTGGAGACGCTGTGACTCTGAAATGCAACTTCAGGACAGACGGGCGCATGCGAGAAATCGTGTGGTACCGGGTAAGGAACACGTCGCAATCGTACCTAGAAGCAGTAGTCTCCATCTTTATACACTGTTAGAATGCCTGCTCGGTGTGTCTCCTTTCATACCAGCCAATGTCCTCTATTGTACAATGCTTCTCCCCCTGACCTACCTGTCCCCGCTCATCACTGTCTCGTGTCCTTGTAACGGGTGTGGATCATTTGGTCACCAGCAAGTTGTTAGATAGACATACAGGTCTACATGCAAGAAGGTCAACATGAGTCGACATGTGTTAGGTCGATAAGGTCGACAGGGGTAATGTCGACTTAGATAAGGTCGACAGTTAAAAATGTCCTAGTGGATGGTGAGGCATGAAATAACGCCTGTCGGCACATGTTGTGTCTACATGGACTCCGAAACGTACCACCGCGTCCTCACACATGGCTCGTTGTGCTCGCCAGGCTAAGCGCAGGGTGCCTCATTACGCTCGGCACACTATTTTATTCTCCCATCACGCCCTAGCGGATAGTAGGGCATGAAATACCGCCTGTCGGCACATGTCGGCTCAAAAAAACAGTAAATAAAACCCTGTCGACCTTACCCCTGTCGAGCAGTGTAACCTCTCCGTGTGCTGGCACTGATGGTACTAGTCTCAGTGACCAGGGCTGTGTGCCATTGTGAGGCAGTGTAACCTCTCCGTGTGCTGGCACTGATGGTACTAGTCTCAGTGACCAGGGCTGTGTGCCATTGTGAGGCAGTGTAACCTCTCCGTGTACTGGCACTGATGGTACTAGTCTCAGTGACCAGGGCTGTGTGCCATTGTGAGGCAGTGTAACCTCTCCGTGTACCGGCACTGATGGTACTAGTCTCAGTGACCAGGGCTGTGTGCCATTGTGAGGCAGTGTAACCTCTCCGTGTGCTGGCACTGATGGTACTAGTCTCAGTGACCAGGGCTGTGTGCCATTGTGAGGCAGTGTAACCTCTCCGTGTGCTGGCACTGATGGTACTAGTCTCAGTGACCAGGGCTGTGTGCCATTGTGAGGCAGTGTAACCTCTCCGTGTGCTGGCACTGATGGTACTAGTCTCAGTGACCAGGGCTGTGTGCCATTGTGAGGCAGTGTAACCTCTCCGTGTACTGGCACTGATGGTACTAGTCTCAGTGACCAGGACTGTGTGCCATTGTGAGGCAGTGTAACCTCTCTGTGTACTGGCACTGATGGTACTAGTCTCAGTGACCAGGGCTGTGTGCCATTGTGAGGCAGTGTAACCTCTCTGTGTGCTGGCACTGATGGTACTAGTCTCAGTGACCATGGCTGTGTGCCATTGTGAGGCAGTGTAACCTCTCCGTGTACTGGCACTGATGGTACTAGTCTCAGTGACCATGGCTGTGTGCCATTGTGAGGCAGTGTAACCTCTCTGTGTACTGGCACTGATGGTACTAGTCTCAGTGACCAGGGCTGTGTGCCATTGTGAGGCAGTGTAACCTCTCTGTGTGCTGGCACTGATGGTACTAGTCTCAGTGACCATGGCTGTGTGCCATTGTGAGGCAGTTTAACCTCTCCGTGTACTGGCACTGATGGTACTAGTCTCAGTGACCAGGGCTGTGTGCCATTGTGAGGCAGTGTAACCTCTCCGTGTACTGGCACTGATGGTACTAGTCTCAGTGACCAGGGCTGTGTGCCATTGTGAGGCAGTGTAACCTCTCCGTGTGCTGGCACTGATGGTACTAGTCTCAGTGACCAGGGCTGTGTGCCATTGTGAGGCAGTGTAACCTCTCCGTGTACTGGCACTGATGGTACTAGTCTCAGTGACCAGGGCTGTGTGCCATTGTGAGGCAGTGTAACCTCTCCGTGTACTGGCACTGATGGTACTAGTCTCAGTGACCAGGGCTGTGTGCCATTGTGAGGCAGTGTTACCTCTCCGTGTACTGGCACTGATGGTACTAGTCTCAGTGACCAGGGCTGTGTGCCATTGTGAGGCAGTGTAACCTCTCCGTGTACTGGCACTGATGGTACTAGTCTCAGTGACCAGGGCTGTGTGCCATTGTGAGGCAGTGTAACCTCTCCGTGTACTGGCACTGATGGTACTAGTCTCAGTGACCATGGCTGTGTGCCATTGTGAGGCAGTGTAACCTCTCTGTGTGCTGGCTCTGATGGTACTAGTCTCAGTGACCAGGGCTGTGTGCCATTGTGAGGCAGTGTAACCTCTCCGTGTACTGGCACTGATGGTACTAGTCTCAGTGACCAGGGCTGTGTGCCATTGTGAGGCAGTGTAACCTCTCCGTGTACTGGCACTGATGGTACTAGTCTCAGTGACCAGGGCTGTGTGCCATTGTGAGGCAGTGTAACCTCTCCGTGTACTGGCACTGATGGTACTAGTCTCAGTGACCAGGGCTGTGTGCCATTGTGAGGCAGTGTAACCTCTCCGTGTACTGGCACTGATGGTACTAGTCTCAGTGATCAGGGCTGTGTGCCATTGTGAGGCAGTGTAACCTCTCCGTGTACTGGCACTGATGGTACTAGTCTCAGTGACCAGGGCTGTGTGCCATTGTGAGGCAGTGTAACCTCTCCGTGTACTGGCACTGATGGTACTAATCTCAGTGACCAGGGCTGTGTGCCAATGTGAGGCAGTGTAACCTCTCCGTGTGCTGGCACTGATGGTACTAGTCTCAGTGACCAGGGCTGTGTGCCATTGTGAGGCAGTGTAACCTCTCCGTGTACTGGCACTGATGGTACTAGTCTCAGTGACCAGGGCTGTGTGCCAATGTGAGGCAGTGTAACCTCTCCGTGTGCTGGCACTGATGGTACTAGTCTCAGTGACCAGGGCTGTGTGCCATTCTAAGGCGGTGACCTTTCTGTGTGCTGGCACTGCTGGTAACGTCTCAGTGACCAGGGCTGTGTGCCATTGTGAGGCAGTGTAACCTCTCCGTGTACTGGCACTGATGGTACTAGTCTCAGTGACCAGGGCTGTGTGCCATTGTGAGGCAGTGTAACCTCTCCGTGTACTGGCACTGATGGTACTAGTCTCAGTGACCAGGGCTGTGTGCCATTGTGAGGCAGTGTAACCTCTCCGTGTGCTGGCACTGATGGTACTAGTCTCAGTGACCAGGGCTGTGTGCCATTGTGAGGCAGTGTAACCTCTCCGTGTGCTGGCACTGCTGGTAACGTCTCAGTGACCAGGGCTGTGTTCCATTGTGAGGCAGTGTAACCTCTCCTTGTACTGGCACTGATGGTACTAGTCTCAGTGACCAGGGCTGTGTGCCATTGTGAGGCAGTGTAACCTCTCCGTGTACTGGCACTGATGGTACTAGTCTCAGTGACCAGGGCTGTGTGCCATTGTGAGGCAGTGTAACCTCTCCGTGTACTGGCACTGATGGTACTAGTCTCAGTGACCATGGCTGTGTGCCATTGTGAGGCAGTGTAACCTCTCCGTGTACTGGCACTGATGGTACTAGTCTCAGTGACCAGGGCTGTGTGCCATTGTGAGGCAGTGTAACCTCTCCGTGTACTGGCACTGATGGTACTAGTCTCAGTGACCAGGGCTGTGTGCCATTGTGAGGCACTGTAACCTCTCCGTGTGCTGGCTCTGATGGTACTAGTCTCAGTGACCAGGGCTGTGTGCCATTGTGAGGCACTGTAACCTCTCCGTGTGCTGGCTCTGATGGTACTAGTCTCAGTGACCAGGGCTGTGTGCCATTGTGAGGCAGTGTAACCTCTCCGTGTGCTGGCACTCATGGTACTAGTATCAGTGACCATGGCTGTGTGCCATTGTGAGGCAGTGTAACCTCTCCGTGTACTGGCACTGATGGTACTAGTCTCAGTGACCAGGGCTGTGTGCCATTGTGAGGCAGTGTAACCTCTCCGTGTACTGGCACTGATGGTACTAGTCTCAGTGACCAGGGCTGTGTGCCATTGTGAGGCACTGTAACCTCTCCGTGTGCTGGCTCTGATGGTACTAGTCTCAGTGACCAGGGCTGTGTGCCATTGTGAGGCACTGTAACCTCTCCGTGTGCTGGCTCTGATGGTACTAGTCTCAGTGACCAGGGCTGTGTGCCATTGTGAGGCAGTGTAACCTCTCCGTGTGCTGGCACTCATGGTACTAGTATCAGTGACCAGGGCTGTATGCCATTGTGAGGCAGTGTAACCTCTCCGTGTACTGGCACTGATGGTACTAGTCTCAGTGACCAGGGCTGTGTGCCATTGTGAGGCAGTGTAACCTCTCCGTGTACTGGCACTGATGGTACTAGTCTCAGTGACCAGGGCTGTGTGCCATTGTGAGGCAGTGTAACCTCTCCGTGTACTGGCACTGATGGTACTAGTCTCAGTGACCAGGGCTGTGTGCCATTGTGAGGCACTGTAACCTCTCCGTGTACTGGCACTGATGGTACTAGTCTCAGTGACCATGGCTGTGTGCCATTGTGAGGCAGTGTAACCTCTCCGTGTACTGGCACTGATGGTACTAGTCTCAGTGACCAGGGCTGTGTGCCATTGTGAGGCAGTGTAAACATTCCGTGTACTGGCACTGATGGTACTAGTCTCAGTGACCAGGGCTGTGTGCCATTGTGAGGCAGTGTAACCTCTCCGTGTGCTGGCACTGATGGTACTGGGCTCAGTGACCATGGCTGTGTGCCATTGTGAGGCAGTGTAACCTCTCCGTGTGCTGGCACTGATGGTACTAGTCTCAGTGACCAGGGCTGTGTGCCATTGTGAGGCAGTGTAACCTCTCCGTGTACTGGCACTGATGGTACTAGTCTCAGTGACCAGGGCTGTGTGCCATTGTGAGGCAGTGTAACCTCTCCGTGTACTGGCACTGATGGTACTAGTCTCAGTGACCAGGGCTGTGTGCCATTGTGAGGCAGTGTAACCTCTCCGTGTGCTGGCACTGATGGTACTAGTCTCAGTGACCAGGGCTGTGTGCCATTGTGAGGCAGTGTAACCTCTCCGTGTGCTGGCACTGATGGTACTAGTCTCAGTGACCATGGCTGTGTGCCATTGTGAGGCAGTGTAACCTCTCCTTGTACTGGCACTGATGGTACTAGTCTCAGTGACCAGGGCTGTGTGCCATTGTGAGGCAGTGTAACCTCCCCGTGTACTGGCACTGATGGTACTAGTCTCAGTGACCAGGGCTGTGTGCCATTGTGAGGCACTGTAACCTCTCCGTGTACTGGCTCTGATGGTACTAGTCTCAGTGACCAGGGCTGTGTGCCATTGTGAGGCAGTGTAACCTCTCCGTGTGCTGGCACTGATGGTACTAGTCTCAGTGACCAGGGCTGTGTGCCATTGTGAGGCAGTGTAACCTCTCCGTGTACTGGCACTGATGGTACTAGTCTCAGTGACCAGGGCTGTGTGCCATTGTGAGGCAGTGTAACCTCTCCGTGTACTGGCACTGATGGTACTAGTCTCAGTGACCAGGGCTGTGTGCCATTGTGAGGCAGTGTTACCTCTCCGTGTACTGGCACTGATGGTACTAGTCTCAGTGACCAGGGCTGTGTTCCATTGTGATGCAGTGTACTGGCACTGATGGTACTAGTCTCAGTGACCAGGGCTGTGTGCCATTCTAAGGCGGTGACCTTTCTGTGTGCTGGCTTTGCTGGTAGCGTCTCAGTGACCAGGGCTGTGTGCCATACTTTAGATGGTTCATCATAGGCGGGATACTTGTGACTCTGTGCACTGGCAGTGTGCCACCTCACCCACAGTGCCACTCTACTAACAGCACTGATTGGTTGTAGTAAGATTAGATTAACCCACTTTTCCATGGCTGATCTCCTCTCGCACTGAAAGCCTCTTCCCTAGCTCAGCGTATTTCCGCTTTCCCCGGAATGAGAGCGGATTCTCAGTTTCCCCAGGAGTTGTGGTCCCAGGCTTTGTACTACAGCACGTTATATTATGACCAGAACAGCGGGCCCGCACCAGCTAGGCAAAACGCATTAGGCATAATGCTCTAAAACCTGTCATGTGAATAGTTTTACCCAGAATACCATTTTCTCATAGAGGACTAATTTGCATACACTTCCCAGAACACATGCCTTGGAATTCTCCCTAACTGATCTGTGGTCTTCATACGGCCATGCCTCGTGTAACATGACTGACTGGACATACGGCCATGCCTTGTGTACTGTATACAGTTACACATGACTGACTGGACATAAGGCCATGCCTTGTGTATTATATACAGTTACACATGACCGACTGGACATACGGCCATGTCTTGTGTACTATACACAGTTACACGTGACTGACTGGACATACGGCCATGCCTTGTGTATTATACACAGTTACACGTGACTGACTGGACATACGGCCATGCCTTGTGTACTGTATACAGTTACACGTGACTGACTGGACATACGGCCATGCCTTGTGTATTATATACAGTTACACGTGACTGACAGGACATACAGCCATGCCTTGTGTATTATATACAGTTACACGTGACTGACTGGACATACGGCCATGCCTTGTGTACTATAATACAGTTACACGTGACTGACTGGACATACAGCCATGCCTTGTGTATTATATACAGTTACACATGACTGACTGGACATACGGCCATGTCTTGTGTACTGTATACAGTTACACGTGACTGACTGGACATACGGCCATGCCTTGTGTATTATATACAGTTACACATGACTGACTGGACATACAGCCATGCCTTGTGTATTATATACAGTTACACATGACTGACTGGACATACGGCCATGCCTTGTGTACTATATACAGTTACACGTGACTGACTGGACATACAGCCATGTCTTGTGTATTATATACAGTTACACGTGACTGACTGGACATACGGCCATGCCTTGTGTATTATATACAGTTACACGTGACTGACTGGACATACGGCCATGCCTTGTGTATTATATACAGTTACACGTGACTGACTGGACATACGGCCATGCCTTGTGTATTATATACAGTTACACATGACTGACTGGACATACGGCCATGCCTTGTGTACTATATACAGTTACACATGACTGACTGGACATACGGCCATGCCTTGTGTATTATATACAGTTACACGTGACTGACTGGACATACGGCCATGTCTTGTGTACTGTATACAGTTACACGTGACTGACTGGACATATGGCCATGCCTTGTGTATTATATACAGTTACACGTGACTGACTGGACATACGGCCATGTCTTGTGTACTGTATACAGTTACACGTGACTGACTGGACATATGGCCATGCCTTGTGTATTATATACAGTTACACGTGACTGACTGGACATACAGCCATGTCCTGTGTACTGTATACAGTTACACGTGACTGACTGGACATACGGCCATGTCTTGTGTACTGTATACAGTTACACGTGACTGACTGGACATATGGCCATGCCTTGTGTATTATATACAGTTACACGTGACTGACTGGACATACGGCCATGTCTTGTGTACTGTATACAGTTACACGTGACTGACTGGACATATGGCCATGCCTTGTGTATTATATACAGTTACACATGACTGCCTTCCATCCAGACTGAGGCCCTTATTCTGCTTCGTGCGGTACGGCCCGCGTGCGGCCGTACCGCCGATGTTTTTACTCTGCACATGCGCAGAGGTCAATCTGCGCATGTGCAGCCCCCTTCGCCGCAGACGTATTTCGTCCGCCGCAAAGGGGGCGTATAGGGGCGTGAGAGGCTTCATGCCCTCATTTCCCTATGTGTACGCCCCGCGTTTCATGGGCGTTCCCATGCAAACGCGGGGCGTATGCATGGTAATGAGGGCATGACGCAACTCATGGGGGCGGAAAGCTGACGTCGCCGGATGTCAGCTTTCAGCCCCCATACAAGCTACCACACGGACGATTGTCCGTGTGGTCTCAGCTTGCGGGAGCTGCCGGGGCGTGCGGACCTGCCTTCGATGGTCGACGACCATCGAATGCAGGGGGCAGCTCCCACCATGGTGGAGGCGTACGCCTCCACCATTTTTATGCGGATCGCCAGCCGTCCGTGTACGGACGGCCGTGGCGATCCGTAGGGTGGGCGGGGATTGGTTTGTGCGGCCGGAGCCCCGTGTGCGGCTCTGGCCGCACCAACCAGAATAAGGGCCTGAGTGCTCTCTGTGTTGGAGCTTTGGCAATGTGCCACAATGGGGGTAATAAATGTCTGCTACTAAAACATTTAAAAAGTTATCATCGGCATGAGTCAGATTTATTTCATAGGGCTGCATTTATCTTGTAATAGTGTGCGGGCAGACGGCGTGTAGCGTGGTGATCACGTAGACTCCAGCGGAGAACCCTTCTCTAAACATATCACACAGTATTCAAGACAGTCTATCACTTTGTAACGTGTACATATGTGCCATATGTTATCTGCGTGTTTATCGCAGGGAGAGAATAACACGTAAATCAGTGTCAGCAATGATGGGGCCATATGTGAAATATCTACATGTTCAGCTGTATGTAGCGTGTCCTACAGATGTGTCCAAACTCTATCCCTTCTAGTGTGCGCTACTCAGCAGCACCGGCCGTCTTTATTGTGACTTTTCCCATTAGGTAGCAGCTTATGTGCAGAACGAAGTGTACAGGACACACAAGCAGCTTCTGCTGACTTAGATGATATCTGGCAGGCCTCTATTCAGTGTGATATCTGGCAGGCCTCTATTCAGCTGATATCTGGCAGGCCTCTATTCAGTGTGATATCTGACATGCCTCTATTCAGTGTGATATCTGACATGCCTCTATTCAGTGTGATATCTGACATGCCTCTATTCAGTGTGATATCTGACATGCCTCTATTCAGTGTGATATCTGACATGCCTCTATTCAGTGTGATATCTGACATGCCTCTATTCAGCTGATATCTGGCAGGCCTCTATTCAGTGTGATATCTGACATGCCTCTATTCAGCTGATATCTGGCAGGCCTCTATTCAGTGTGATATCTGACATGCCTCTATTCAGCTGATATCTGGCAGGCCTCTATTCAGTGTGATATCTGACATGCCTCTATTCAGCTAATATCTGGCAGGACTCTATTCAGTGTGATATCTGACATGCCTCTATTCAGCTGATATCTGGCAGGCCCCTATTCAGTGTGATATCTGACATGCCTCTATTCAGCTGATATCTGGCAGGCTTCTATTCAGTGTGACTGCGGCTACATGTGAAATGCTACATTACACTGTTTGCTAGGCAAACACTGTAACATTCCATTTATGCATATTCAGTGCCAATGACAATGAATATAGATTTGCAGCCAATTCTTTTAATCAGCAGAAGTTGCTTGTGCTTCCTATTCCTGACAGCATCTTCTGTTTTGTTGGTGGGAAATTGTTTCTGTACAACAGTAACGTCGACAATTAAATACAGGGCAAGAGTCTGATCACGGGGAATCAGTGTATCCTTACTACAGCAATACATTACACTCAGTACATACCTGGTAAGCAATTAACCTTTGTATTGCTCAGTATCCATGCAGTGCATCATTTCCCTCAATCGTATAACGGCTTTGTATCAAGGAACCGCGCCATCATTCACCCCTATCCTGTGCTCATGGACGACGTGCTGAACATAGCCAACAGTATGCTGCCCCATCACCACACAAGGATTCGGTATGAAATCCCGACAGGGTCAAAATCCCGACAGGGTCAAAATCCCGAATGGGTCAAAATCCCGACAAGGTCAAAAGCCCGACATTTAAATTCCCGACAAGGTCAAAATACTGACATATAGAATGTACAGGTGAAACAGTCAACATGACTTTGTGTCGACAGGTCGCAAGGTCGATATGGGTTTTTACACTGTTTTTTGACACGGTCAACATGGACACAGTTGGAAGTGAACTGCAGCCCCTCGCATTGCTCGTTATGCTTTGGGCACGAGGCCTCGCTGCGCTCGGCACACTATTTTATTCTCCCACCACGCCCTAGTGGATGGTAGGGCAGGAAATACTGCCTGTCGGCACATGTCGGGTCAAAAAACAGTGAAAAAACCCATGTCGACCTCGTGACCTGTCGACACAAAAGTCATGTTGACTGTTTCACCTGTACATTCTATATGTCGGTATTTTGACCTTGTCGGGATTTTGTCCTTGTCGGAATTTTTTTTAAATGTCGGGATTTTGTCCTTGTCGGAATTTTTTTAAATGTCGGGATTTTGTCCTTGTTGGGATTTTAAATGTCGGGATTTTGTCCTTGTCTGTATTTTGACCCTTTCGGGATTTTGACCATCGGGATTTTGACTGCATCCCCCACACATTACCCCCAGTGGAATATTGACTGCGTTGTGTGCACGTACTCGCTTTGCACAATGCGCATTGCCTAAACATGAAAGGTTTGCTCCGCATTACAGAGAGTTAGATTTGGGTGGGGTGTGTTCAAACTACAATCTAAATTGCAGTGTTAGAATAAAGCTTTCTGATGTGTGGGCTACATGCAAAAGCAGCCTGTATTTATCCTGCACAGAAACACACATTAATGTATCTACTCCCCTATTAGGGCACTGTGGCCCTTATTCTGATCGGTGCGGAAATTCCCGCATGCGGACGGACCGCCGATGTTGATCGTCTGCGCATGTGCAGAGGTCACTCTGCGCATGTGCAGGCGATTTCGCCGCACGGATTCTTTATACGCCGCACAGGGGGCGTAGAGGGGCGTGAGGGGCTACTTAGCCTCATTACCCTATGCATACGCCCCCCGTTTCATGGGCGTTCCCATGCAAACGCGGGGCGTATGCATGGTAATGAGGCCGTGACGCGTGGGTACGGGGCGGGCATCTGACATCGCCGGATGTCAGCTGCCCGCCCCTATACATGATTTCACACGGACAAGTGTCCGTGTGGTCTTGTGTTGCGGGACCTGGTGGAGCGTGCGGCCCTGCATTCGATGTTCGGCGACCATCGAATGCAGGGGCTGCTCCCACCATGGAGGAGGCGTATCCCCGTACAATTTCATGCGGATCGCCACATATCCGCATACGGACGGCAGGTGGCGATCCGTATGGAAGGCGGGGATTCGCCTGCACGGTTGCGGCCGCATATTCTGATCGGGCCGCACCGATCAGAATAAGGGCCTGTGTTACATGACCTTTAGTTCTCCTCCGTGTCCCTATTATGTAGCTACACAATGCACTGATTTACTAACCATATAATACAAATACCGTGCAGCCTCTTCTGTGGCTCCGGGTCCTGCTTGTTACTCTAATGCTTCTGTTATGTCCGAAATGAAATATTAATGACACAGGACATGGATTAAAGCTATGTCTTTATTTGTGCTTCCTGAATTATTTACCCAGAATCCCACGGTGCCGCGTCTCTCCGACCCACACTTCCTTTTTCATAGCAATTTAGATAAAATCGTTTTTCTTCAGCAGTAATCTCTCTCATGCTTCCGAAATAATCCTCTTGCAGCCTCTGCAGCTATAATCTCTCAATCCCACATCTTTGCTGTTTTAATATTTCTGGAGCGGTACATGTTCGCGCGCTGCGGACTCCAGCGGGACTCATTTTCTTCTTGTTTGAGATGATTTAGAGTGAAAAGTTTTAATGTGTCTATTTGTTGGTGTTCTGGAGCCTGACAGGTATAAATCAGGATCACGTTCCGCTTCTCTCTCCCACCATTTCCTGTTATACTTGTTCTTGGGCGTATTCTCTGATGCCCTTTCCTCCAAGCCATTGCCAGGCCTCCATTTCTTTGACCTCCTTTTCCTCCAAGCTCAAAGGTGACATCACCAAGGCTTACTACAACTGCCCCTAAAGGTGACCTCATCAAGGCTTACTACAACTGCCCCTAAAGGTGACATCACCAAGGCTTACTACAACTGCCCCTAAAGGTGACATCACCAAGGCTTACTACAACTGCCCCTAAAGGTGACATCACCAAGGCTTACTACAACTGCCCCTAAAGGTGACATCACCAAGGCTTACTACAACTGCCCCTATAGATGACATCACCAAGGCTTACTACAACTGCCCCTAAAGGTGACATCACCAAGGCTTACTACAACTGCCCCTAAAGGTGACATCACCAAGGCTTACTACAACTGCCCCTAAAGGTGACATCACCAAGGCTTACTACAACTGCCCCTAAAGGTGACATCACCAAGGCTTACTACAACTGCCCCTAAAGGTGACATCACCAAGGCTTACTACAACTGCCCCTAAAGGTGATATTTGCTTCCAGCAGGTGTCAGGAAGTGACCTCAGCGGATGAGACTGTCATTTTCCAGACCTTAGCATGATCCCCATTAATCAGACTGCCCAGTGCTGCATTTATCTTTTTGCTTTATCCCTCGATGTCCCAGGCTGCTGTGTTACTGGCGACATCTGCTACCTGCATTACTACAGCTGACTGTATGACGGTTCTGAATCATACTGTCCCTGAGCTATGAATTGTCTATCGCATATGGAATGTCACTGCGAGCTCTGACTTGTCTTCTGCCATTCCGTCGGACGCTACGTGCTACCTGTGCCCATTCTCCTCTATGCCGCACCAGCCCATGTAGCCTGTGTGTCTTCTGGTTCTGAGAGTACAGCAGGTGTGCTAGTGGCTAGTTATCTCCCCATCCCTGCCCTGTCCGGCGATCCTCCATCCCTCCCTCTGGAACCCAGTTCAATCCCTGATTCCTGCCCTGAATGGGAAATGGCTGGCAGAGTAAATGAAGCTTATTTATAGACCTTTTGGAGCCGGGCTCTTGCTAATTCAGCCTTTTATTGTCAGAGAGCAGAGCTGCTGAGAGAGAGAGTCGGGAACGGGGAACAAAGCGGAGAATGGTTTCCTTCTTTGTCTTTTGTGATGTTAGTAAGTAGCGGCTGCCCCACAATGGAAACGTTGCTTATTAGCCTAATTAGTGCTCACAAAACATTCTGTCATGTTGTTTGTTCTTCTGCTGTCATATTGAGGGGCACATAAGAGGCACAGTGGCGGAGCCTAAGGCCCCAAATCTCTATATACACAAGTCTCTGCACCATACGCCGAGAAGGAAGATGTAATGTCCGTATACCCCATGGCCCTCATTCTGATTGGCCCGCAAAGCTGCAAAATGCCGCCCGCATGAAGGTCCGCCCCCAGATTAAACCCGCACGCATGCAAATGAAATACCTGCTATCCTGAGACGGCCTACATTCTCCCAGACAGAGGCGGCCTGCTGGTGATTATCCGTCAAGAGACGGCCTACATTCTGCCAGACATAGACAGCTTGCCAGTGATCCTCCAGCATTATGGCTATCCTGAGATGGCCTACATTCTCCCAGAGACGGCCTGCCAGTGATCCTCTGGCATTATGGCTATCGTGAGATGGCCTACATTCTCTAAAAGATGGCCTGATGGTGATCCTCCGGCATTATGGCTATCTTGAGACAGTCTACATTCTCCCAGACATAGACAGCCTGCCATTGATCCTCCAGCATTATGACTATCCCGAGACTGTCTGCATTCTCCCAGACAGAGATGGCCAACCGGTAATCCTCCGGCATTATGGCTATCCTGAGATGGTCTACATTCTCCCAGACATAAACAGCCTGCCATTGATCCTCCAGCATTATGACTATCCCGAGACTGTCTGCATTCTCCCAGACAGAGATGGCCAGCCGGTAATCCTCCGGCATTATGGCTATCCTGAGATGGACTACATTCTCCCAGACATAGACAGCCTGCCGGTGACCCTCCGGCATTATGGCTATCCTGAGGTGGACTACATTCTCCCAGACATAGACAGCCTGCCGGTGACCCTCCGGCATTATGGCTATCCTGAGATGGACTACATTCTTCCAGACAGAGATGGCCTGCCGGTAATCCTCCGGCATTAAGGCTATCACGAGACAGCCTACATTCTCCCAGACATAGACAGCTTGCCAGTGATCCTCCAGCATTATGGCTATCCCGAGACGGCCTACATTCTCCCAGACATAGACAGTCTGCCAGTGATCCTCCAGCATTATGGCTATCCCAAGACGGTCTACATTCTCCCAGACATAGATGGCTTGCCTGTGATCCTCCAGCATTATGGCTATCCTGAGACAGCCTACATTCTCCCAGAGATGACCTGCCAGTGATCCTCTGGCATTATGGCTATCGTGAGATGGCCTACATTCTCTAAAAGATGGCCTGATGGTGATCCTCCGGCATTATGGCTATCTTGAGACAGTCTACATTCTCCCAGACATAGACAGCCTGCCATTGATCCTCCAGCATTATGACTATCCCGAGACTGTCTGCATTCTCCCAGACAGAGATGGCCAACCGGTAATCCTCCGGCATTATGGCTATCCTGAGATGGTCTACATTCTCCCAGACATAAACAGCCTGCCATTGATCCTCCAGCATTATGACTATCCCGAGACTGTCTGCATTCTCCCAGACAGAGATGGCCAGCCGGTAATCCTCCGGCATTATGGCTATCCTGAGATGGACTACATTCTCCCAGACATAGACAGCCTGCCGGTGACCCTCCGGCATTATGGCTATCCTGAGGTGGACTACATTCTCCCAGACATAGACAGCCTGCCGGTGACCCTCCGGCATTATGGCTATCCTGAGATGGACTACATTCTTCCAGACAGAGATGGCCTGCCGGTAATCCTCCGGCATTAAGGCTATCACGAGACAGCCTACATTCTCCCAGACATAGACAGCTTGCCAGTGATCCTCCAGCATTATGGCTATCCCAAGACGGTCTACATTCTCCCAGACATAGATGGCTTGCCTGTGATCCTCCAGCATTATGGCTATCCTGAGACAGCCTACATTCTCCCAGAGATGACCTGCCAGTGATCTTTCGGCATTATGGCTATCCCGAGATGGACTCCATTCTCCCAGATAGAGACGGCCTGCCAGTGATCCTCCGGCATTATTGCTATCCCGAGACCGCCTACATTCTCCCAGACAGAGATGGCCTGCCAGTAATCCTCCGGCATTATGGCTATCCCGAGGTGGCTTACAATCTCCCAGACAGAGATGGCCTGCCATTGATCCTCCGGCATTATGGCTATCCCAAGACGGCCTACATTCTCCCAGACATAGATGGCCTGCCAGTAATCCTCCGGCATTATGGCTATCACGAGACAGCCTACATTCTCCCAGACATAGACAGCCTGCCGGTGATCCTCCAGCATTATGGCTATCCCGAGACGGTCTACATTCTCCCAGACATAGACGGCCTGCCAGTGATCCTCCGGCATTATGGCTATCCTGAGACAGCCTACATTCTCCCAGAGATGAACTGCCAGTGATCTTTCGGCATTGTTGCTATCCCGAGATGGACTCCATTCTCCCAGATAGAGACGGCCTGCCAGTGATCCTCCGGCATTATGGCTATCCCGAGACAGCCTACATTCTCCCAGACAAAGACAGCCTGCTGGTGATCCTCCGGCATTATGGCTATCCTGAGACGGCCTAAATTCTCCCAGACAGAGATGGCCTGCCATTGATCCTCCGGCATTATGGCTATCCCAAGACGGCCTATATTCTCCCAGACAGAGATGGCCTGCCAGTGATCCTCCGGCATTATGGCTATCCCGAGACGGCCTATATTCTCCCAGACAGAGATGGCCTGCCAGTGATCCTCCGGCATTGTGGCTATCCCGAGACGGCCTACATTCTCCCAGACAGAGACGGCCTGCCGTTGATCCTCCGGCATTGTGGCTATCCCGAGACGGCCTACATTCTCCCAGACAGAGACGGCCTGACGTTGATCCTCCGGCATTATGGCTATCCCAAGACGGCCTATATTCTCTTAGACAGAGATGGCCTGCCAGTGATCCTCCGGCATTATGGCTATCCTGAGACGGCCTATATTCTCCCAGACAGAGATGGCCTGCCAGTGATCCTCCGGCATTGTGGCTATCCCGAGACGGCCTACATTCTCCCAGACAGAGACGGCCTGCCGTTGATCCTCCGGCATTGTGGCTATCCCGAGACGGCCTACATTCTCCCAGACAGAGATGGCCTGCCATTGATCCTCCGGCATTATGGCTATCCCGAGACGGCCTACATTCTCCCAGACAGAGACGGCCTGCCGTTGATCCTCCGGCATTGTGGCAGGTTATAAATGATTGTAAATCTGCCGTTTGAGCTGCAGGTACTTGTCTCCAGTGTGATGCTGGTGCTGCGGCCTTCCCGCCGCCTCGGCTGCATCACATTAATAAATGGAATGGAGTACAACAATGTCACATTAACAATTTCATGTCACTTTTGCACCAGCGTACCAAATGAAGCGTAATAACATCACTTTAGCAAATTAAATGGAGCATAGCACTGGTGCTTTAACAAATTGAATGAAGGATAGTGACATTGCTGCTACTAAATGATATCACATTCACTCTGCCGTATAGGAACTGAAAGGTCCACACGCGATTGTCTCAGCCGCGATTGTCTCAGCCGCGATTGTCTCAGCGGATCACAGAATTAAGTGTCGCACCGGAACGATGCTGAATTATATCCAGATTACATTTATCAAGAGGAAGACGCCATTCAACCTCTAACACAACATAACTCCTATGAGAATGGAACCTGCTTTACGGCCTATAGCTCTATTCAAGCAGGAGCAGGATATTGCTGTCCACGAGGTGTTGCCTATAGCAACCAATGAGATTCTAGTTATTACCCTCTAGAAGATGCTATATAAAGAAGTATAATGTGATTGGTTGATATGGGCAACATCTCTTGCTTCTAATGGGCCTACACGTGGGACAACACTGCTGTGCTATCTGATCACCATGGATCGCTCAGCACACAGCGCTGCACAGCAATGTGTCAGCGCTGTGTGCTGAGCCATCTGTCAGGGCCTGTGTTCTCCGGTGAGAACACTGGCCCTGGCCCCTGCGCTGTGGCCCCTACATGCGGAGCGATCTGTTGGCATTTTCTAGATCATCTATATATATATGTCCGTGAGTCTCCAAAATACACTGCCATCTGCTGGCAGAGAGTGAAACTGCATCTCTTCCTCACACATGCACCAACACAGGAGTCTAATGGGTGATTTATACATACGTAGTAGAGGTGTCCATATGATTGCATTACTCGGGTAGACGAGGCTGCAGTACTGTTACGTAGCTATGTGCTAAGTGCACGATGTACAGTAAACCACAGGGAGTCCATGGAAATGTTCCCATAGTACATCCCGGCGTCCGACAGGCTGTAACGCTCCTTCTCTAGCACTGTAGACATCACGTGATGCTGGTTGTTTGGTTGAATCTTACAATAATGAGACAATGATGAACTCATGTAATTTCTGCTGGTTTTTCTGAGTCTCGTAATTTAAGCCAGCAAGACACCTATGAGTTAATAACGTAAGGAAGGGCGGTGAGACACAGGCGGTGAGACACAGGCGGTGAGACACAGGGACTGTCACCATGGTCAGTCACTGTTACATTATAGAACCTGATGGGGTTATTTTGTGCTAAGGGCTTCGTTAATATCCGTGTTAGACTGGGGTCACACATAGTGGTCACAGCGGTGTGGCTGGATCCTGCAGAACAGGGCTAAGCTTAGATTGGGGTTAGGCTGTGGTTATGGCCTGGCTGTGGTTATGGCCTGGCTGTGGTTATGGCCTGGCTGTAGTTAGGGCCCGGCTGTGGTTAGGGTCTGGCTGTGGTTAGGGTCTGGCTGTGGTAACGGTCAGGTTGTGTTAGGGTCAGGCTGTGGTTAGGGTTTGGTTTAGATTACGGTTAGGCTGTGGTTAGGGCCCGACTGTGGTTAGGGCCGGCTGTGGCTAGGGCCCGGCTGTGGTTAGGGTTAGGCTGTAGTTAGGGACCGGCTGTATTTAGGGCCGGCTGTGGTTGGGGCTTGGCTGTGGTTGGGGCTTGGTTGTGGTTAGGGTTAGGCTGTAGTTAGGGACCGGCTGTGGCTAGGGTTAGGCTGTGGTTAGGGCCTGGCTGTAGTTAGGGTTTGTTTCAGATTTAGGTTAGGGGTATTTGTCTCTGCACTGCAGTCACAATGTTTAATGCTGACTGTACAATATTGTAGTCATGTCAGCATCCTGGTGTTGACGTTCTGATTGTTGCACACTTTTGTAGCACACCGCACGTTGTCTAAAGGGGCATACACATGTAGAGATGTGCGCAAAGCAATCTTGCTAAGCTAGTTAGGGTAGGCGATTTCCCTGTGCCCAGATCTCCCATGGGGAGCACATACACACGCAGAGATTTGTGCTAAGCTAGTTAGGGTAGGCGATTTCCTGTGCCCAGATCTCCCATGGGGAGCACATACACACGCAGAGATTTGTGCTAAGCTAGTTAGGGTAGGTGATTTCCCTGTGCCCAGATCTCCCATGGGGAGCACATACACACGCAGAGATTTGTGCTAAGTGATAAGGCCGGGTAGTGGATCAGAATGAGAGATTGCAATCAGTATCTCCCATTCTGTACACACAGAGAGATTTACAGTCACTAGCTAAGCAATCTGACTAGATTCTGACTGCATGCACTGACAGTTAGCAGGAGATATTTAATCTCGGGGCATACACATGGAGAGATCTGTGCTTACTTGCTAAGCAATCTAGTCAGACTGCTTAGAAAATAGCACAAATTTGCGCCGTGTTTTTGCCCCTTTACTTGAGGGTCTGTGCTCCCGACCAATGAGCACTGGGTGATTTAGGGATTCTGTCTGATGGTTGCTATGGCATAATGCATGTTTCCATGTACATTAGCCCCTGGGTGACGGTCTCTGTGTGGCCCTCGGACCCCGTCCCACCTGAAGATAAGACAACCGTGGACCTCCTGTGTTATCTGCCTCTCTGCTGAGGCTGCATCGCCTCCGTCCTTTCTCTCCGCAGCTCTGGGGACATCTGCTCCGCTGACTGCACACACTGTAACATCATCCATTGCAGCCTCTGGCCGGCCGGGAGAGGTTACCATGGCGACTTCTTCCTCAGCTCTGTCTGCCACGCACATTCCCTGAGAGTGACGGTCGCTGTTTTACTGATCGGGGGGGGGGGGGGGGGGGGGGGGGGGGGGGGGCAGGCAGGGGCAGAAGAGGGCAACACAGAGATGCCATCTGAGCAGAGGGGCAAAGGACCACGCTGTCGTACAAATCCCATGCGGTAAATTAAACAAACAACAAAGCAAGCAACTGGGCACTGCTGCGCTGCAGGTGACAGATGTAACGTGTGGAGAGATTAGATTGTGGTGGAGGGGTTTTCTATGCAAGGTAAATACTGGTTGCTTTTGCATGTAGCCCAGTTATTTTTATGTTGTAATTTAGATCTCAGCTAGAATCCCCTAGTCGCCCCCCCCCCCCCCCCACAGTAATTATGCTGCACAAAGTGCGTCTACCCCACCAGCAGCACAGCCATTAGCAACCGGGCACGGGTCACTGGCTTCCCCATGCATACTGTCGACACATGAAATAGTTAAACATGGCTGAGGTCGACACTAGCATTCGGTAGACTGTCAAAGGTCGACCTGGGTTTTTCACTTTTTTGTGTCCCGGATGTCGACATACATTGTCCAGGCTGCGCTCGCCGTGCTCCGGGCACACTGTATACTATTCTCCCTCCACGCCCTAGTGGATGGCAGGGCATGAGATGCCGCCCGTCAGCTCAAAACAAAACGTGAAACACTCATGTCGACATGTTGACTGTCGACCTTCAGTGGCCGACCCAATGCATTATGCACCTTATGTGTGTGTCAACCATCTATATACCTATTGACCTGTAACAATGTAAGTATGTATTGTGCGTTATCTTGGCTCCGCCCTTTGCGGCACATTTTGCAGCATTGCGCAGCGTGGCTGTCACAGCATGGTCCCAACTGGCACATGCATCTGCCCCGGTACGGGGGTAAGTGGCTCTTCCTGCCAGTGTTAGGGCAGCTCTGTGTGGTTTAGCTTGTTCCCTGATGAGCACCTTCAGCAGCTCTTGGCGCAGTGGGATGGGCGCTGGGAGTAGTGGGATGGGCGCTGGGCGTAGTGGGATGGGCGCTGTGAGTAGTGGGATGGGCGCTGTGAGTAGTGGGATGGGCGCTGGGAGTAGTGGGATGGGCGCTGTGGGCACTGGGATGGGCGCTGTGAGTAGTGGGATGGGCTCTGTGAGTAGTGGGATGGGCTCTGTGAGTAGTGGGATGGGCGCTGGGAGTAGTGGGATGGGTTCTGTGGGCACTGGGATGGGCGCTGTGCGCAGTGGGATTGGTGCTGTGCGCAGTAGGATGGGCTATGTGCGCATTGGAATGGGCTATGTGCGCAGTGGGATGGGCTCTGTGCGCAGTGGGATGGGCTCTGAATGATGCAGAAGACTTCATTTAAAGTCTGTGCAGGAAAAGAAGTTTAGCGTGTCCTTGTGGCAGGTCAGTCGGGGGGCACGGCCCCTATAACTTGTCTACTCTTACGCCTTGAGCAGGGATATGTGAGGAGTGATAGCCACCAGTAACCGTCCGTCATCTCCGTCCAGACACAGAGTGAATGATGCACCATGGACACAGTGACTGAGCGCTGGTGTTATAGAGAGCTGTAGATGGCTGGGAGCCAGGGTAGTGCAGCTGCCAAGTGTCCTGGTCTGCTCAGCACGGCCGGATGGGGGACTGGGAATCCTGGTACCTCCATACGCTCAGTCCCTGCAGGTGATTCTACAGTATTGTAATGTTCTCAGCACTGCCGGATGGGGGACTGGGAATCCTGGTACCTCCATACGCTCAGTCCCTGCAGGTGATTCTACAGTACTGTAATGTTCTCAGCACTGCCGGATGGGGGACTGGGAATTCTGGTACCTCCATACGCTCAGTCCCTGCAGGTGATTCTACAGTACTGTAATGTTCTCAGCACTGCCGGATGGGGGACTGGGAATCCTGGTACCTCCATACGCTCAGTCCCTGCAGGTTATTCAACAGTACTGTAATGTTCTCAGCACGGCCGGATGGAGGACTGGGAATCCTGGTACCTCCATACGCTCAGTCCCTGCAGGTGATTCTACAGTACTGTAATGTTCTCAGCACTGCCGGATGGGGGACTGGGAATCCTGGTACCTCCATACGCTCAGTCCCTGCAGGTGATTCTACAGTACTGTAATGATCTCATAACGGCCGGATGGGGGACTGGGAATCCTGGTACCTCCATACGCTCAGTCCCTGCAGGTTATTCTACAGTACTGTAATGTTCTCAGCACGGCCGGATGGGGGACTGGGAATCCTGGTACCTCCATACGCTCAGTCCCTGCAGGTTATTCTATAGTACTGTAATGTTCTCAGCACTGCCGGGTGGGGAACTGGGAATCTTGGTACCTCCATACGCTCAGTCCCTGCAGGTTATTCTACAGTACTGTAATGTTCTCTTAACGGTCGGATGAGGGACTGGGAATCCTGATACCTCCATACGCTCAGTCCCTGCAGGTTATTCTACAGTACTGTAATTTTCTCAGCACGGCCGGATGGGGGACTGGGAATCCTGGTACCTCCATACGCTCAGTCCCTGCAGGTTATTCTACAGTACTGTAATGTTCTCAGCACGGCCAAATGGGGGACTGGGAATCCTGGTACCTCCATACGCTCAGTCCCTGCATGTTATTCTACAGTACTGTAATGTTCTCAGCACGGCCGGATGGGGGACTGGGAATCCTGGTACCTCCATACGCTCAGTCCCTGCAGGTTATTCTACAGTACTGTAATGTTCTCAGCACGGCCGGATGGGGGACTGGGAATCCTGGTACCTCCATACGCTCAGTCCCTGCAGGTTATTCTACAGTACTGTAATGTTCTCAGCACGGCTGGATGGGGGACTGGGAATCCTGGTACCTCCATACGCTCAGTCCCTGCAGGTTATTCTACAGTACTGTAATGTTCTCAGCACGGCCAGATGGGGGACTGGGAATCCTGGTACCTCCATACGCTCAGTCCCTGCAGGTTATTCTACAGTACTGTAATGTTCTCAGCACGGCCGGATGGGGGACTGGGAATCCTGGTACCTCCATACGCTCAGTCCCTGCAGGTTATTCTACAGTACTGTAATGTTCTCAGCACGGCCGGATGGGGGACTGGGAATCCTGGTACCTCCATACGCTCAGTAGTAGAATGTTCTCAGGTTCGGCATGGATGGAGTAATGGTAAGAATCACCACCTCACAGCACCAGTGGAGCTTACAATCTATATTACCCAGCACATTTTGTTGGGAGCCAAATAACCTACCAGTATATATTTAGATTGTGGGAGGAAACCGGAGTACCCAGAGTAAACCCACGCAAACACAGGGGGAATACACAAACTCCATCTAACTGTGGAGTTTGTGTATTCCCCCTGTGTTTGCGTGGGTTTACTCTGGGTACTCCGGTTTCCTCCCACAATCCAAATATATACTGGTAGGTTATTTGGCTCCCAACAAAATGTGGTGGGGAATATAGATTGTAAGCTCCACTGGGGCAGGGGCTGATGTGAGTGTTCAAATATTCTCTGTACAGCGCTGCGGAATATGTGTGCACTATAATAACTGGTAATAATATTCTCTGTACAGTGCTGCGGAATATGTGTGCGCTATATAATAACTGGTAATAATAGTCTCTGTACAGCGCTGCGGAATATGTGTGCGCTATATAATAACTGGTAATATTCTCTGTACAGCGCTGCGGAATATGTGTGCGCTATATATATAACTGGTAATATTAGTCTCTGTACTGCGCTGTGGAATATGTGTGCGCTATATAATAACTGGTAATAATATTCTCTGTACAGCGCTGCGGAATATGTGTGCGCTATATAGTAACTGGTAATAATATTCTCTGTACAGCGCTGCGGAATATGTGTGCACTATATAAATAACTGGTAGTAATAATCTCTGTACAGCACTGTGGAATATGTGTGCGCTATATAATAACTGGTAATAATAGTCTCTGTACAGTGCTGTAGAATATGTGTGCGCTATATAATAACTGGTAATAAGTCTCCATACAGCACTGTGGAGTATGTGTGCGCTATATAATAACTGGTAATAATATTCTCTGTACAGCGCTGTGGAATATGTGTGCGCTATATAATAACTGGTAATAATAGTCTCTGTACAGCGCTGTGGAATATGTGTGCGCTATATAAATAACTGGTAATAATGGTCTCTGTACAGCGCTGCGGAATATGTGTGCGCTATATAATAACTGGTAATAATATTCTCTGTACAGAGCTGCGGAATATGTGTGCACTATATAATTACTGGTAATAATATTCTCTGTACAGTGCTGCGGAATATGTGTGCGCTATATAATAACTGGTAATAATATTCTCTGTACAGTGCTGCAGAATATGTGTGCGCTATATAATAACTGGTAATAATATTCTCTGTACAGCGCTGCAGAATATGTGTGCGCTATATAAATAACTGGTAATAATATTCTCTTTGCAGCGCTGCGGAATATGTGCGCGCTATATAATAACTGGTAATAATATTCTCTGTGCAGCGCTGCGGAATATGTGTGCGCTATATAATAACTGGTAATAATAATCTCTGTACAGCGCTGTGGAATATGTGTGCACTATATAATAACTGGTAATAATAGTCTCTCTGTACAGCGCTGCGGAATATGTGTGCGCTATATAATAACTGGTAATAATATTCTCTGTACAGCACTGTGGAATATGTGTGCGCTACATAAATAACTGGTAATAATATTCTCTGTACAGCGCTGCGGAATATGTGTGCGCTATATAATAACTGGTAATAATCTCTGTACAGCGCTGCGGAATATGTGTGCGCTATATAATAACTGGTAATAATATTCTCTGTACAGCGCTGTGGAATATGTGTGCGCTATATAATAACTGGTAATAATATACTCTGTACAGCGCTGTGGTATATGTGTGTGCTATATAATAACTGGTAATAATAGTCTCTGTACAGCGCTGCGGAATATGTGTGTGCTATATAATAACTGATAATATTCTCTGTACAGTGCTGTGGAATATGTGTGCGCTATATAATAACTGGTAATAATAGTCTCTGTACAGCGCTGCGTAATATGTGTGCGCTATATAATAGCTGGTAATAATAGTCTGTACAGCGCTGCGGAATATGTGTGTGCTATATAATAACTGATAATATTCTCTGTACAGCGCTGTGGAATATGTGTGCGCTATATAATAACTGGTAATAATAGTCTCTGTACAGCGCTGCGTAATATGTGTGCGCTATATAATAGCTGGTAATAATAGTCTGTACAGCACTGCGGAATATGTGTGCTCTATATAATAACTGGTAATAATAGTCTCTGTACAGCGCTGTGGAATATGTGTGCACTATATAATAACTGGTAATAATATTCTCTGTACAGCGCTGTGGAATATGTGTGCGCTATATATTACTGGTAATAATATTGGTACTTGTGTACAATCACGGCTCCCACGATGGGCATCGTATACGGAAAAATCGCATGCGATCGCATGAGATCTGATGCGATGCGATGTAATTTTTCACTGAAATTATGGACATGAGTTGAAATCATGTAAAATGCACCCCAAATGTCATTTTTCACACTACCACCCCCACTATCAATGCCAACCCGAAGCGTGGCGAGCGCTGCAAGCCCGCGAGGGGCGGCGGTACGCGTCCTACGACCTTTTCATACCCCCACTATCCACGTCGGCGTGGAGTTGAGAATAGAAAGTGTGGCGAGCGCAGCGAGCCACCGAGCCCGTAGCGTGGCAAGGGGACGCGGATACCTGTGAAGCCCGCGAGGGGACACGGATACCTATCTCGCCAGACTTTCTATTCTCAACTCCACGCCGACGTGGATAGGGGGGGTATGAAAAGGTCGTAGGTCGCGTACCGCCGCCCCTCGCGGGCTCGCTGCGCTCGCCAGGCTTCGGGTTGGCGTTGATAGTGGGGGTGGTACAGTGTGAAAAATGACATTTGGGGTGCATTTTACATGATTTCAACTCATGTCCATAATTTCAGTGAAAAATGACATCGCATCGAATCAGATCTCATGTGATCGCATGCGATTTTTAACAAAAATGCATAAAACACGGTAAAATCGCATCGCATCGCATGCCATCGCATGCCACTACATATGGCATGCGATGGGAGCCGTGATTGTACACAAGTACCATAATATTCTCTGTACAGCACTGCGGAATATGTGTGCGCTATATAATAACTGATAATAATAGTCTCTGTACAGCGCTGCGGAATATGTGTGCGCTGTATAATAACTGGTAATAATATTCTCTGTACAGCGCTGCGGAATATGTGTGCACTATATTATAACTGGTAATAATAGTCTCTGTACAGCGCTGCGGAATATGTGTGCGCTATATAATAACTGGTAATAATAGTCTCTGTACAGCGCTGCGGAATATGTGTGCGCTATATAATTACTGGTAATAATCTCTGTACAGCGCTGTGGAATATGTGTGCGCTATATAAATAACTGGTAATAATATTCTCTGTACAGTGCTGTGGAATATGTGTGCTCTATATAATATAACTGGTAATAATATTCTCTGTACAGCGCTGCGGAATATGTGTGCGCTATAGAGGAATCTTAATAATAAGTAAATGCTCTCAGCAATAGAATAACCCAACAATTGCCATGGGTTCCAGTCTGTGACGCCGGTCAGCACCGCTGCATAGGACCAGGCGTCACACGTATACGTGCGGAACCAGCTATATATTAATCGCGCATGATGACTTATTTCTGTGATGCCGTTGTCTGAACGGGGCATATCCCAAATGAAAGCCCTCAGTCCGTAGATTTGCTGACATATATTGTCATTGTCATTGGTTTCTTCGTTTTTGAATTAGGCAGTATGGCGTCCGCACAGTGCTTCACTATTGTGCTCTGGAAAATGAGACCATTGGGGACCTCTCCCTGTGCTGGGTGACCCGGAACATTGACCTGCTGTCTGGGTACAGTGACAGTGATTTGCAGCCACCCACTAAGCGGAGATTTTACCCCTTAGAGGGTGAATATGGGCAGTCCTTTGGCCGGATGACACTGGGCACATCCTATTGCTGACTGCACCTCCCCACAGACAGCAGTGCGCATGCTATTTTAGCCTGACATGAAGGAGAGCCGGAGGAAGAGCCTCTGCCCCTACACACTGGATTCTGATTATCTTCAGAAATGCATTGCAAGGTTACAGTATGTTCTAGCCATATGGTATTGTATTTCATTAGCTTCCACGTTACATGTAGGTCATTGCTGATGGCGGAAACCCAGCGTTAAACTCATCATGTCCGTAGAGAAGCGGTGGCACAATGTCCAGTCTGCGCAGCCATTGGTCGTCATTAGGAGATGATGTTCCTCGTTATTGTCTCAATGCTACGTATGACTGCGCAACTGTCGAGGCCTTTGCGATGGCGCAGATGGGCATCTATCTTCTTTCCTGGGCAGCAGCCTAGCCGGGTATAGCTGCTGCCCACGTGCGTTTCGTAATGGACTCCGTCTGCCCATCCTGTAATAGATAATAACCTTGAGAGAGAAGCTTCTGGACGCGGCGTATGGCTAGAACGCCAATCTCTATATTTACACCAGATCTGCCGCCGCAGCCTTTACACAGCAAATTCATTAGAATTCAGGGAATGTTAATAAAATATAAGGGAAAGCAGGGCCGAAGTTAATTGTGAAGATTAGAAAATAGCTCGCACCCCATCACCTGGTAATTATCTCCTGTTCTCAGCCAGATCTGGGCTCAGCCGACTTATGTGATAAATTCATCAATATTTCACAGCGGACGGGAGAGAAAAAAGTCTGCATTTAAATGCTGCAAACATGGGAGAAGCCCAGACCCCCCCCAATTAGCTGTGGGATCTCGGCAGCGCGGCAGAGGAGACCGAGGTCTTACTTCTGTTTTATATAACATTCTGGAGCCGGTGTTTTGAATTTCACGTCGGCGTATCTTCGTTTTATGGGTGAGTGACGGGACGTGGCCGCGCGTTGATATTTGCAGTTAAAACGGCCGAGCAGAATAAATAAACCCCGGAGGTAAATAGGGAGGAGGTTCGCTGTGTTTATTTGTTTATTCGCCCTGACACACCGCGCTCACCTTTGGCAAACACGAGAGTAGCATTGTGGATGAATTATACATATCGGCAGTCGCTTCATCCCTGGGCTGCTCCTGGAGTAGGAACAATAGGATGCATGAGCCTTGCCACCTGCCGCAGGGTTCCAGGATCCAGGGGGCCCATTGTCCCGGAATGCTGCCCCTCCTGCAAGCCCCGATGCGTCTCCCCCAGGGTTGTAGGCAGGTAGGGGGATAAGGTGCATGAAGGTAGTGGGATAACGCGGTGGGCGGGTAGGGGATAAGGCGATGGGCGGGTAGGGGATAAGGCGGGTGGGTAGGGGATAAGGCTGGCGTGTAGGGGATAAGGCGGGTGGGTAGGGGATAAGGCTGGCGCGTAGGGGATAAGGCTGCGTGCAGGTAGGGGGATAAGGAAGCAGTCAGGTAAGGGTTAAGACAGGAGGTGGGTAGGGTGAATAAGGTGGCGGGTAGGGAAAAGGTGGCAGGTGGGTAGGGGATAAGGTGGTGGGGAAAGTAGGGATAACATGACGGGCAGGTAGGGGAAAGATGATGTGCAGGTGTAGGGGATAAGATGACGGGCAGTCGTAGGGGATAAGATGACGGGCAGGTGTAGGGGATAAGATGACGGGCAGGTGTAGGGGATAAGATGACGGGCAGGTGTAGGGGATAAGATGACGTGCAGGTGTAGGGGATAAGATGACGGGCAGGTGTAGGGGATAAGATGACGGGCAGGTAGGGATAAGACGGGCGGTTATGGAATAAGATGACATGCAGGTGTAGGGGATAAGATGGGTGGGTAGTGATAAGATGACGGGCAGGTGTAGGGATAAGATGACATGCAGGTGTAGGGGATAAGATGACGGGCAGGTGTAGGGGATAAGATGACAGGCAGGTGTAGGGGATAAGATGACAGGCAGGTGTAGGGGAGAAGATGAGCGGGTAGGGATAAGATGACGGGCAGGTGTAGGGGATAAGATGACGGGCAGGTGTAGGGGATAAGATGATGGGCAGGTGTAGGGGATAAGATGACGGGCAGGTGTAGGGGATAAGATGACGGGCAGGTGTAGGGGATAAGATGACGGGCAGGTGTAGGGGATAAGATGACGTGCAGGTGTAAGGGATAAGATGACGGGCATTTGTAGGGATAAGATGACGGGCAGGTGTAAGGGATAAGATGACATGCAGGTGTAGGGGATAAGATGACGGGCAGGTGTAGGGGATAAGATGACAGGCAGGTGTAGGGGATAAGATGACGTGCAGGTGTAGGGGAGAAGATGAGCGGGTAGGGATAAGATGACGGGCAGGTGTAGGGGATAAGATGACGGGCAGGTGTAAGGGATAAGATGACGGGCAGGTGTAGGGGATAAGATGACGGGCAGGTGCAGGGGATAAGATGACGGGCAGGTGTAGGGGATAAGATGACGGGCAGGTGTAGGGGATAAGATGATGTGCAGGTGTAGGGGATAAGATGATGGGCAGGTGTAGGGGAGAAGATGACGGGCAGGTAGGGATAAGACGGGCGGTTATGGAATAAGATGACATGCAGGTGTAGGGGATAAGATGGGTGGGTAGTGATAAGATAATGGGCAGGTGTAGGGGATAAGATGGGTGGGTAGTGATAAGATGACGGGCAGGTGTAGGGATAAGATGACATGCAGGTGTAGGGGATAAGATGACGGGCAGGTGTAGGGGATAAGATGACAGGCAGGTGTAGGGGAGAAGATGAGCGGGTAGGGATAAGATGACGGGCAGGTGTAGGGGATAAGATGACGTGCAGGTGTAGGGGATAAGATGACGGGCAGGTGTAGGGGATAAGATGACGTGCAGGTGTAAGGGATAAGATGACGGGCATTTGTAGGGGATAAGATGACGTGCAGTTGTAGGGGATAAGATGACGGGCAGGTGTAGGGGATAAGATGACGTGCAGGTGTAGGGGATAAGATGACGGGCAGGTAGGGATAAGACGGGCGGTTATGGAATAAGATGACGCCCGTAGGGGATAAGATGACAGGCAGGTGTAGGGGAGAAGATGAGCGGGTAGGGATAAGATGACGTGCAGGTGTAGGGGATAAGATGACGTGCAGGTGTAGGGGATAAGATGACGGGCAGGTGTAGGGGATAAGATGACGTGCAGTTGTAGGGGAGAAGATGACGGGCAGGTGTAGGGGAGGAGATGACGGGCAGGTGTAGTCGAGAAGATGACGGGCAGGTGTAGGTGATAAGATGACGGGCAGGTGTAGGGGAGAAGATGGGCGGGTACGGATAAGATGACGGGCGGGTAGGGGATAAGATGACATGCAGGTGTAGGGGACAAGATGACGGGGAGGTAGGAATAAGATGACGGGTGGGTAGGGATAAGATGACGGGTGGGTAGGGATAAGATGGGCGGGTAGGGATAAGATGACGGGTGGGTAGGGATAAGATGACGGGCAGGTGTAGAGGATAAGATGACGTGCAGGTGTAGGGGATAAGATGACGGGCAGGTGTAGGGGACAAGATGACGGGCGGGTAGGGGATAAGATGACATGCAGGTGTAGAGGACAAGATGACGGGCAGGTAGGGATAGGATGACGGGTGGGTAGGGATAAGATGACGGGCGGGTAGGGATAAGATGACGGGCGGGTAGGGATAAGATGACATGCAGCTGTAGGGGACAAGATGACGGGCAGGTAGGAATAAGATGACGGGGAGGTAGGAATAAGATGACGGGCAGGTAGGGATAAGATGACAGGCAGGTAGGGATAAGATGACGGGCAGGTAGGGATAGGATGACGGGTGGGTAGGGATAAGATGACAGGTAGGTAGGGGATATGTTAGCGTAAGGGTGGCTAGTTCTGGGCCGCACAGTGTGTGATCTATGTGAATGTGAGGTTGGACAGACCTGTGATGCCCTGTAGGACAGGTGTCAGAGACTGTGTTACACAGTGGTAGTGCATTGCTATCCCGGCCTCCCTCCCCTATAATACATGTATGTGCATATTCTCTGTACAGATGTAATTACGGCTTGTTGTTCTTTGCAGCGACGCGGGTTATTTATCGCCGTCCGTCTCGCTAGGGGAGCCCTGCGTGCGCATTACTCTTAATTTGTAAGAATATTTTTTCTGTCACGCGCACATTACAGCATCACAGCTTAATTTAACCTGTTCAATGGGGAGAGGTCACTAATGTAATCCGGGCTGTCAGGGAAACAAAAACACCAGGAAATAATGTGGAATACATATCTGTTAACCCTCTCAGCGCCGGCCTCTCGCCTCCGCGTCCTCCTCGTGGCTGCGGCTCATTTTCCCATCTTCCAGAGCACAGGACGTGACGGGAATTAAGAGGAGACTTTATGTATTAGAGTCTTTCTGCTGCAGAGACCGAGCACAGGGAAAATACCCTGCGGGCTCATTCACACCTACCCGCTGTCAGTGCGCTACTTGGGCGCCGGGACGACTGGGTCACGCATTCACACATACTTCTCGTGTTATCGTGTTGTAGATTGCATCGGTAAAAGGCATCATTGATTTGAATTGACGGCACCTCTTTTCTAAGTGCATATGTGTGACTGGGCCGCGACTAGTGCTCTCTCACGTCAGATATGGAGGAGTCTGTGGGTGCGAATGGAATTCGGTGCCTCCTGCCAGGTCTGCGCTGGCGCCCTTCTGTCCGCGCTTATCACAGCGCACCACCGCCTAATAGCCGCCATGTTACATCCGCAAACATTTTGCAGGTTTTCTGGTAATTTCTTCTCTGTCTGTGGCTCCTAATTGTCATTTTCAAACCTGTTTTTAAGTTATAAAGTTTGGTGCTACTTTATAACTTCCACCAGGCTTAATAAATCCGCCCTTGTGCTTTTAATGTGATTGGGACTAATAAGCACCATACACCCTGTATGGGAAATATCTATTTATCAAGAGGATCAGACAATGCACTCTCTAATGGTTAGGTAAACCAGTGTGGAAGCTAATGGTCTGGTGTGTGATGAAATTCTGAAACTAGGCGCTCTCTATATAGACATAAATGACGATGAAATAATAGAATATGCAAAAGACTTCCCTTTTCTAGTCGGGAAGTGGTGTGTTTCCACAAGGGTTTTCTCCTTAAATTTAAGTCGGGATCTCTCTTCTCCTCGGAAGTTTCCCCAAGAACATAAAAAAGAATATATGCAATGGGTTATATTCTGTTCTCTTCCAGTGTGGAAGCTGGTCACACCCCCGCTGGTGACAGGACACACCCCCAAACATGGTCCCTACCCCTGCAGTTCATTCCCCCGAGGACCTGGACAGATTTCTGTTGGATGTAAAATAAGGCAGATTAAATAGATGAAGGTTCATATAAATGCTGGGAAACCCCCAATTAAAAAGTGTTTATTACACGGAGGGCCACTGAGCTGAATGACCAGAAAATTGAGCATTATATGTTAGAAGCGCGGCGTGTAACAGGTGTCGCTGCAGAGTTGGGTTGTTGACCCCCTCTTTCCGAGACCCCCCAAGAGGAAAGGTCACACATGTTGGCATTGAGGTTCGATTTTTAGGCTATATGGGAATGGTGGAGTGATCCAAAGAGAGGACAATGGTTTGGTTAGGGATAAAAAAAAAAAAACTTTTTTGGAACTTCTTTCTTCAAGGGCTAGCGGCAAAGTATTACCCAAGGTGGGGTGGGAAAACAGCGCTGGCTCATCCTTATAGGTTAGTTGTAGCGATACCCTACAGGGGCTAGTGGGGAACTATTACCCAGGGTGGGGTGGGTAGTTATAGCTATACCGTACAGGGGCTAGCGGGGAACTATTACCCAGGGTGGGGCGGGCAGACAGCGCTGGCTCATCCTTATAGGGTAGTTGCAGCGATTCCGTACAGGGGCTGTTGTATCAGAGAACCGGAGACATTGGCTGTTGTGCACAATGTTGTCCCTTTGATTTCTATACATATTTATGAAGGTTTAAGCCATTCACGTTGGACTTTATCTCCATGGGCGCAGGGACGGGGCACTAACACTCGCTCTCCTCATTAGAAATGCTAATCTACATGCCCATTATTCTCCATGGCGCTGCGACTGGCGCGGGTCAGCACTCAGCTCTGGCCCAGCTTAGAAGGGACCGGTGCCCCGGCCGGGCCAGGAAAGGACCCCGCTGGGGTTAATGCTCCGGTCTTTGTTCATATCGCCTCATTATTATGTTTCTATTTGAGTCTCCTCATTTTATCTCCCCTCTGTTTATTTGTGCACCAGAAAGAGTATTGCAATATATTGTGCCAGGGACTTAACCCTTTGCCACCAGAACTCATTTATTACTACAGGGATAAATGCAAATACCATGCACAAAGCTGGAATATATTGTTTCATTTTAATGATAAAGCAGAGCCCCCCCAATCTTTGTACAGAGAGAGAGAGATGAAAAGAGAGGGGGGGGGGGGGCACCGCGCTCGCTGCTGCTGCTGCCAATATCATGGCCTCATATTGTGGCTCCCTGGCAGAAATTCATCTGTAGCCTTCCTGATTTCTTCCCCGTCGGGCCGGGGAGAGTGCAGCCAGTGGCTGTGCTATCTATCCATCATCGCTCTCCCTGCCTGCCACAGCCCGCTGATTTGATGCACTGCTAACATTTCTGAAAATTACACATCATTTCTCGCTACAACAGCTCCCACCTTGGCAGCGGTAATATTTATCTGTCCGCAGCGGTAATTTGAAGACATTGCTTAAGGTGCAGGTCAGGCGGCGAGCAAAGCTGGAGGGTGGGGGGGACGCCGGCTGTACACGGACTGTTGCGGGAACCCGGGAGTGTGGCGATAGTACACGCCTGTAGGACAGGCGTAGATACTGATGGGGCTCAGATACAGTGAATCATTTGGTTAGGAGGCAGGAACACGGCTCTGGGTATTTCGCCTCCTCTCCCCGTACACGCAGAAGATAGACGATAAGAAGCTCTTGACCCAGTTAGTGTGCCCATATGGTCTGACGCTGTGGCATTGGATTTCTATTTGTGTCACCGCCTCGTGGAACGATTTCCCATTCCAGCTCTGGGCTGCTTCTAGATTCCGGATCATTCGGAGGGGGCTGTTTATTTCAGGGGGGTGGAGGACACCCAGGATGCTCACAGCTTCGTTATCGCTGCCAGGGGGGACTACAGTAAACTACAGTTTTTCATTGATTAGTTATGTACCTTGGTTAGTCCCTTACACATCTTACACTTTCTCTCACGGCTCACAGGTCTGAATTGTACTTTCCCTTGGGAAAGTGATTATTTAGGAATGGCGTCACAAGTGTCCTTGTGTCGTGCGTCTGCTTGAATCTGACACATGGGTCTGGTTGCGGCTGGAGAGGCGGAGTATGACCGCGAAAGGGCTGGTGTAACGTAGACGGAGACCAGTACGGACAGCAACAGACGCAGGCCTGCAGTAATTCTCCTACATTGCCTTCCAAAGCCGTGTCGGATGTGGGGGTCCCCTCGCTTTTGATTGGCTGGGTGCATGCTCGCCGCTAAATAGGAAGGACACTTATTGGTCTTTCCTGTATTAAATTATTTTATGGCAGGTTATAGTAACAGAATGGAAACTGATGTATTAAAAATATATCACACTTTATACAATGCTAAAAATGAATTTTACTATCAAAATATTAAAAAGAGGCATGAGTGAATCTGACATGTGCCTGACCTAGTCCTGACACACATCCGCGTGCATCTGACACGTGCCTGACCTAGTCCTGGCGCACATCCGTGTACATCTGACACGTGCCTGACCTAGTCCTGACACACATCCGCGTGCATCTGACACGTGCCTGACCTAGTCCTGGCGCACATCCGTGTACATCTGACACGTGCCTGACCTAGTCCTGACACACATCCGCGTGCATCTGACACGTGCCTGACCTGGTCCTGGCGCACGTCCGCCTGCATCTGACACGTGCCTGACCTGGTCCTGGCACACGTCCGCCTGCATCTGACACGTGCCTGACCTGGTCCTGGCGCACGTCCGCCTGCATCTGACACGCGCCTGACCTGGTCCTGGCTCACGTCCGCGTGCATCTGACACGTGCCTGACCTGGTCCTGGCGCACATCCGCGTGCATCTGACACGCGCCTGACCTGGTCCTGGCGCACATCCGCGTGCATCTGACACGTGCCTGACCTGGTCCTGGCGCACGTCCGCCTGCATCTGACACGTGCCTGACCTGGTCCTGGCGCACATCCGCGTGCATCTGACACGTGCCTGACCTGGTCCTGGCGCACGTCCGCCTGCATCTGACACGTGCCTGACCTGGTCCTGGCGCACGTCCGCCTGCATCTGACACGTGCCTGACCTGGTCCTGGCTCACGTCCGCGTGCAGCTGACACGTGCCTGACCTGGTCCTGGCGCACGTCCGCCTGCATCTGACACGTGCCTGACCTGGTCCTGGCTCACGTCCGCCTGCATCTGACACGTGCCTGACCTGGTCCTGGCGCACGTCCGCCTGCATTTGACACGCGCCTGACCTGGTCCTGGCGCACGTCCGCCTGAATCTGACACGCGCCTGACCTGGTCCTGGCGCACGTCCGCCTGCATCTGACACGCGCCTGACCTGGTCCTGGCGCACGTCCGCCTGCATCTGACACGTGCCTGACCTGGTCCTGGCGCACGTCCGCCTGCATCTGACACGTGCCTGACCTGGTCCTGGCTCACGTCCGCCTGCATCTGACACGCGCCTGACCTGGTCCTGGCGCACGTCCGCCTGCATCTGACACGCGCCTGACCTGGTCCTGGCGCACGTCCGCCTGCATCTGACACGCGCCTGACCTGGTCCTGGGGCACGTCCGCCTGCATCTGACACGCGCCTGACCTGGTCCTGGCTCACGTCCGCGTGCATCTGACACGCGCCTGACCTGGTCCTGGCTCACGTCTGCGTGCATCTGACACGCGCCTGACCTGGCGCACGTCCGCTTGCATCTGACACGCGCCTGACCTGGTCCTGGCGCACATCCGCGTGCATCTGACACCTGCCTGACCTGGTCCTGGCGCACATCCGCGTGCATCTGACACCTGCCTGACCTGGTCCTGGCGCACATCCGCGTGCATCTGGCACGTGCCTGACCTAGTCCTTTCGTCTTGTTTGCTCCAGTTGTGGGCCAGACATGCCCTTTGTATACAAGAACCTTCATGTACTCTATACCAGTGGTTCTCAACCTCTATCTTCAAGGACCCCCAACAGTGCACATATTCCAGGTCACCCGGCAGACCTGGAAAAAGTGCACTGCGTGGGGGTCCTGAGGGCCGATGTTGAGAACCACTGCTCTATACCATTCTCCGTACCATTACCTCATTAGAATGAATAGGTAACATCAGGTGTCCTCGCCTTCTCTCAGCAGTGGTGGAACCTCTGTTACTGCTCAACTCCCTCATTCTCTGATGTCTCTGGGCCTCGTGCTCCAAGCACAATTACTGAATAATTCGGCCACATCTACAGTACAGAGTAAACTTCCCCACCCCTCCACTTTTAACCCAGGTCCTAATTGAATATCATAAGCAATGTGTATGTGTAGACCAGGACTGTCCAATCAATGTGCAATAAATGTGAGCAGATGCTACAAAATCAATGCGCACACAAAGACCAAGATATTATTGACCCGTTCACTGCTGGCGTATTTCATGATAAAAGTGCTACAAGGTATATATAACAAATACAAATGCTAAGAATTGGATAATAATAATAATGTTGCCATTGTAGTCCTGCATAGGCTCTTGCCCGCAATTTGTTTTTATTCATATAACCTTCTCTTGAGCAGACTGTTTCCTCTTCCTGCCGTAGACCGGGCCATTTCCTCTTTCTGTCTTATAACATGCCACTTCCTCTTCCTGCCATAGAGCAGGCCACTTCCTCTTCCTGCCGTAGAGCGGCCATTTCCTCTTTCTGTCTTATAACATGCCACTTCCTCTTCCTGCCCTAGAGCAGGCCACTTCCTCTTTCTGTCTTATAACATGCCACTTCCTCTTCCTGCCCTAGAACGGGCCGTTTCCTCTTCCTGCCATAGAGCGGGCCACTTCCTCTTCCTGCCATAGAGCGGGCCACTTCCTCTTCCTACCATAGAGCGGGCCACTTCCTCTTCCTGCCATAGAGCAGGCTGTTTCCTCTTCCAGCCTCATAACAGGCCATTTCCTCTTCCTGCCATAGAGCAGGCCACTTCCTCTTCCTGCCGTAGAGCGGGACATTTCCTCTTTCTGTCTTATAACATGCCACTTCCTCTTCCTGACATAGAGCAGGCCACTTCCTCTTCCTGCCCTAGAGCAGGCCACTTCCTCTTCCTGCCCTAGAGCAGGCCACTTCCTCTTCCTGCCGTAGAGCGGGCCATTTCCTCTTTCTGTCTTATAACATGCCACTTCCTCTTCCTGCCCTAGAGCAGGCCACTTCCTCTTCCTGCCGTAGAGCGGGCCGTTTCCTCTTCCTGCCATAGAGCGGGCCACTTCCTCTTCCTACCATAGAGCGGGCCACTTCCTCTTCCTGCCATAGAGCAGGCTGTTTCCTCTTCCTGTATCATAACAGGCCATTTCCTCTTCCTGCCATAGAGTGGGCCGTTTCCTCTTCCTGCCATAGAGGGGGCCACTTCCTCTTCCTGCCCTAGAGAGGCCGTTTCCTCTTCCTGCCTTATAACATGCCACTTCCTCTTCCTGCCATAGAGCAGGCCATTTCCTCTTCCTGCCCTTACTTCAAGGCTGATCAGTTGCCATGGGCAACCTCTTATCTCCTGTCACATTATTGTCACTGCTTTATGAGTAGATGTCTCATGTAATCTTTTCCCCCATGTAACTTGAAGTGTACAGTGCTCGGCCACTTCCCTCGGTGGGTACATTATTTTGGGACACATGAAGGAGATTCTCAGAAGCTGGTGGTGGATGACAATGATGAGCAGGCTCCGCCCATTCTGTAGGACATGAAGTTACTTGTGCTTATTAGTCCAATAATACCCTTATAAACATTGCTACCACTTAGTACAGATAATAACTAATTGCTGTGTAACGGTCCCACATCGGACATCTTTCCTCTACGCTTTAATGAACCTTTGGCGGTGATAATGAACGGCGCAAAGTTCTCCGGTGTCACCATGTATAGGGTGACATTCCTCTGGCCAGATGGTCACCGCGGAGAGCTACAGATACGTAGAGCTGGTGATACTACTATAGTCCTAGCCCTGGCAATTAGCAATGCCAGTGACTGTATTGTATTTTCCTGCCCCCCTCAGGATTGGTTGGTTCTCTCGCTCGCTCTCTCTCTGCCTCCTTCCCTTGTCCTGCACCGTGTCGGCTGGGGGGCTCCTCTGTTACCTGGACCCTGACTCTGAGTCTTGTCTATACAGCAAGCACACAGCGGAGACACCAGCGACGCTGCCCGTAACACCACTTTCCTGCGATAAACACGAGCTGTCACAATGAAACCCTTACATTTCAACTTCATTCAACAAGGAGATGACTTGAGAGGGCCATTATTCTCCCGGCAGCCGGCGTGCCTCCATGAAAGGAATGTAAATGACAAGCAATGATCGGGCTTTGTGACTGCAGTGACCCATGGTGAGGATGTTCCCCAGACAGGAGACACAAGTGCATCAGTGAGAAGGGGTTTGATACCTAGAAGGAATCACCAGCAGGAGTAGGCCGCCAGACCTAGATCTCTCTGCCTGCAAACGTTATATAAAGGGGAAAAAAAAACCCAGGCGAGGGCAAGGTGAGATGAGAGCATGCAGAATCGCATTCAGACTCAGAGACTTGACGCTGGTAAGCGTGGCCCCCCGGGGCCCGAGGAAGTGACATTCATTATTTATCACCAGCGCAGTAAAACTAATTCCTGACAAGTGGCGATTTCCAGTCGTTCTTTGACCTTTTCACGTCTCAGAAGCCAGAGACACCGCCTGCTGAAAGCCCCTTCGTCCCTTTACAGCCCTCGCCACGCCGCGCCGCAGCTGAATGTCGCGCAGAGACTGCCGTGAGTGATAATTTGCTCTCCTAAAGCCTGTTTGGGAGCTGGAGTTTTGACAGAGACAGCTGGTGTCATAAATTGCCTTGTCTCATTTGGTTACTATGCGGCGGCAGACAGTGCCGATATACGAGGTCTTCGGAGAACGCTTAAAACCTATTAAACCTTTGGAGCTAAGAGTTTGCAAAATTGTACTGAAGGATCTGGGGATGGCAGCAGAATCAGCGGACAGTGCCGGGTAATGGGAGCGGAGGACTACTTTATTGCTGGCGCTGAGATTTATGCTGTCATAACAAACTCAACTTGAGTAACTAATTTCTTTATTGCGAACCTCACACTTCTCCGTCCCTCCGAACTTCTCCTCTGCATGGCTCACCCCTACTGGGGTGAAGGCCTGACATTACTAGGCCCAGTACCGACCAGTTACACCTGTGACACGAGTAGCGGCCCACCTACCATCATGTGTTATGTGCTGGACATGGTCCGCATCACAAATGTTTAGGATTAATGCCAATTTACAGAATCATTTGTACATTATTTTCTATTTCATTTCTTTTTTATGTATGTTTTGGGAAAAAAAGTTGTTGCCCTACTTCCCAGCTCTTTAATGAGCAAACTTGGGACACAGTTTATTTATGTATTTATTACCAGTTATTTATATAGCGCACACATATTCCGCAGCGCTTTACAGAGAATATTTGTACATTCACATCATTCTCTGCCCCAGTGGAGCTTACCATCTATATTCCCTACCACATGTACACACACACAGACATTCTCAGGTTAATTTTGTTTGAAGCCAATTAACCTACCAGTATATTTTTGGATTGTGGGAGGAAACCGGAGTACCCGGAGGAAACCCACGCGAGCACGGGGAGAATATACAAACTCTGCACAGTTGGGGCCATGGTGATGATCGAGCCCATGACCTCAGCGATGTGAGGCAGTAATACTAACCATTACACCATCCGTGCTGCCCCAATGAGCCTAAACCACACCCACATTCATGCGGTGCCTTACTCAGATGGTAATAGGCCACACCCCCTCTCGTGTGTATATGGTTAGTTTATACATCAGAGGTGAGGATTAAGGGGTGTTATGTTATATAGCTGATTCTGGCTTTCTGCTAGGTATACAGCAGGTGTTAGAGGTATATATTGCACTGGTCAGCATTACTGTGGCACAAAAGCAAAGCAAAAATAAAATGGACAGGGCAAACTGCTCAACTGCCATGTCTCATATTACAGCGGTTGATCACATGTACATATATGGAGAGTGAATACTCTACAGGAAATACTTGCGGCCTATCCCGTTACTAGGATTCAGTGACATCACTGAAAGTGCGGCCTATCCAGTCACTAGGAACCAGTGACATCACTGAGAGTGCAGCCTATCCAGTCACTAGGAACCAGTGACATCACCGAGAGTGGATAGGCCAGTCACTAGCACCAGTGACATCACTGAGATTGCAGCCTATCCAGTTACTAGAAACCAGTGACATCACTGAGAGTGCAGCCTATCCAGTCACAAGGAACCAGTGACATCACCAAGAGTGCAACCCATCCAGGAACTAGGAACCAGTGACATCACTGAGAGTGCAGCCTATCCAGTCACTAGGAGCCAGTGACATCACTGAGAGTGCAGCCTATCCAGTCACTAGGAACCAGTGACATCACTGAGAGTGCAGCCTATCCAGTCACTAGGAACCAGTGACATCACCGAGAGTGCAACCCATCCAGTCACTAGGAACCAGTGACATCACTGAGAGTGCAGCCTATCCAGTCACTAGGAGCCAGTGACATCACTGAGAGTGCAGCGTGCCTGGTGTTGGGAATCTGGATTTATGGTTCAGTTTGTGTTTGGTATTTGAAGCACTGGTGGCCTCCTGTGGCAGGTCTGTGCCACATCAGCTCAATATTCTGTGAGCAATTATTCACAAGGCTGTGAAGTAATTATCTCTTTTAGCACTTGCTTGGGAGCTGCCTGGATCTCCAACAGGTGTAATTAATCACTTGAGCCCTTTATAGGGCAGGCTCTCTTGCAATACTCTGCCAGTGATAGCTTCCTGTTACCAGTGTTTAGTTCCTGCTTCCTGTGCAGGGAACTCTCTGTCCGCTCTCAGCTACGCTACCTGGTCCCTGGTTCTGGTCTCCTGTTTGGATCTCAGGATATATCCCCTGCAGCTCAGCACCCATTTCCTTCATCTCCTTCTGGGTCCCATTACGTCTGCAGATCTGCTTCTGTACCTGGCCCTGATCCACTGTTACCTCCTTTCCGTGGGTCACGTAAGTGCTCCAGTGGAGCCTGGTATTATCTCGCTTTTTACTCGGTGGCTTGACGATTTTTTTTTTTTCGGGGCTTCTCAGCCCGTAGTTTAAGTTGGGGGTTCTGGACTTCGCCCCACCGTGGGCTTAGCCTGCCTATTTATCTGGTGGTTTCCAGTGTACATTTCTCTGTTACCCTCTGCCCGTCATTCCAGTTCCTTTTTAGGCAGGGCTTCCCGTTCTGCATTGGGTTGCTTTGGGGATTTGCTGTGCTGTGTTATACCCATTGTTTGGAGATTCCCCGAGTCTGTCTCTTGTGCTTGCGACTAGGTCGCACTCCCGTCATTGGCCAGGTACCGGCAGATAGGGGCTCTTACTTAGTTAGGCCCGTTAGTCAGATCATCCTCTTGAGTAACCCCCTGACGATCGCTCACCCTTTGTCCGTCCGTAAGACCTAACTGCATCCGGGTTGGGGCGGGCCTAACTCGGTCCTTCGAACGCGGCGGTCACAGGTGAAGTCTAGTGTTCGCAGGGGTTTGTCATCTGCCCGGGGGATTCAATAGAGTCAGGGTAGGTTTCGCTGTGGCCGCCCTAACCAGCGGTCCTGGCTACGGGCTCACGCCTGATCTCCAGCCTCTGGTAGTTACATCCAGCGCCCAGGCGGCAACCGTAACACCCGGTCACTAGGAACCAGTGACATCACTGAGAGTGCAGCCTACCCGGTCACTAGGAACCAGTGACATCACTGAGAGTTAAGCCTACCCGGTCACTAGGAACCAGTGACATCACTGAGAGTGCAGCCTACCCGGTCACTTGGAACCAGTGACATCACTGAGAGTGCAGCCTACCCAGTCACTAGGAACCAGTGACATCACTGAGAGTGTGGCCTACCCGGTCACTAGGAACCAGTGACATCACTGAGAGTGCGGCCTATCCAGTCACTAGGATCTAGTGACATCACTGAGAGTGCAGCCTATCCAGTCACTAAGAACCAGTGACATCACTGAGAGTGCAGCCTACCCGGTCACTAGGAACCAGTGACATCACTGAGAGTGCAGTCTATTCAGTCAGTAAAGATTATTGATGTTGCAGATAATCCAGATTGTGAATGAATTGCATCCCCTTGAACATGCCTGATCTCTCCCTCCTCTGTTGTCTTTACTTAATTGTTCTTTATGATCTAATCAGTATCTGTTTGATGTTAAAATGCAGATTACACAGAAGAGTGTCCAGCTGCGTGCGCGCACATGTTACATGCTACTTTTCCTACACAGAACGCTTTCTAAGGAAACAGATGAAATCTTGCATTTTGTTAATTTGCCATCAGCGCGTCGCCTTTGTCAGAAGCAATTGGTTAATTAGTCTGAGTGATCAGCTTTAATAACAATGATATAATAGTCCTGTAACATTCTGCGTCTCTCCATCTGTGTAGCCTTCGCTTCTGCCCTGGTCTCTCCTGATTGTTGCCATATTGTCTATGACGTCCCAGCAGTGTAACACACCTGTGCCAGGATTGTGATCCGTTGTGTGATGTCCCAACAGTGTAGCGCACCTGTGACAGGATTGTCCCAGCAGTGTAACGCACCTGTGTCAGGATTGTGAGTGGTTGTGTGATGTCCCAGCAGTGTAGCGCACCTGTGTCAGGATTGTGATCCGTTGTGTGATGTCCCAGCAGTGTAGCGCACCTGTGCCAGGATTGTGATGCGTTGTGTGATGTCCCAGCAGTGTAGCGCACCTGTGCTGGGATTGTGAGCCATTGTGTGATGTCCCAGCAGTGTAGCGAACCTGAGCCGGGATTGTGAGCCGTTGTGTGATGTCCCAGCTGTGTACCGCACCTGTGCCAGGATTGTGAGCCGTTGTGTGATGTCCCAGCAGTGTAGCGCACCTGTGCCGTGATTGTGATCCGTTGTGTGTTGTCCCAACAGTGTGGTGCACCTGTGCCAGGATTGTGAGCCGTTGTGTGACGTCCCAGCAGTGTAACGCACCTGTGCCAGCATTGTGATCCGTTGTGTGATGTCCCAGCAGTGTAACGCACCTGTGCCAGGATTGTGATCCATTGTGTGAGTTCCCAGCAGTGTAGCGCACCTGTGCCAGGATTGTGAGCGGTTGTGTGATGTCCCAGCAGTGTAACGCACCTGTGCCAGGATTGTGAGCGGTTGTGTGATGTCCCAGCAGTGTAACGCACCTGTGCCGGGATTGTGAGCCGTTGTGTGATGTCCCAGCAGTGTAGCGCACCTGTGCCGGGATTGTGATCTGTTGTGTGATGTCCCAGCAGTGTAACGCACCTGTGCCAGGATTGTGAGCGGTTGTGTGATGTCCCAGCAGTGTAGCGCACCTGTGCCAGGATTGTGAGCGGTTGTGTGATGTCCCAGCAGTGTAGCGCACCTGTGCCAGGATTGTGAGCCGTTGTGTGATGTCCCAGCAGTGTAGTGCATCTGTGCTGGGATTGTGAGCCGTTGTGTGATGTCCCAGCAGTGTAGCGCACCTATGCCGGGATTGTGAGCGGTTGTGTGATGTCCCAGCAGTGTAACGCACCTGTGCCGGGATTGTGAGCCGTTGTGTGATGTCCCAGCAGTGTAGCGCACCTGTGCCAGGATTGTGAGCCGTTGTGTGATGTCCCAGCAGTGTAGCGCACCTGTGCCAGGATTGCGAGCGGTTGTGTGATGTCCCAGCAGTGTAGCGCACCTGTGCCAGGATTGTGAGCCATTGTGTGATGTCCCAGCAGTGTAGCGCACCTGTGCCAGGATTGTGAGCCGTTGTGTGACGTCCCAGCAGTGTAACGCACCTGTGCCAGCATTGTGATCCGTTGTGTGATGTCCCAGCAGTGTAGCGCACCTGTGCCAGGATTGTGAGCCGTTGTGTGATGTCCCAGCAGTGTAGCGCACCTGTGCCGGGATTGTGAGCCGTTGTGTGAGGTCCCAGCAGTGTAGCGCACCTGTGCCGGGATTGTGAGCCGTTGTGTGATGTCCCAGCAGTGTAGTGTACCTGTGTCAGGATTGTGATCCGTTGTGTGATGTCCCAGCAGTGTAGCGCACCTGTGCCAGGATTGTTAGCCGTTGTGTGAGGTCCCTATTGGAAGTCTTCATCCCTAATGTCCGTAAAGACTTCTGCTTACTACGGTCATATCCATCAGTGCATTGCAGGTGGTGCCCATCCGTACCACAGAGGCTGCACCATGTCCCATGTTCTGCACTGCACATGCTCTGGACGTCTGTGCATGGAGCTGGTCTCCATGGCAGAGCTCTCACCTGGGCAGAGTTCTGTGTGGATGTGTTGCCATTACTGCAGTCTTATATATGGGCTGGTGTCGGTGTGTACATGATTTTAGCCAGTTTTACAGCAAATGCACGGCTAGGGGGTGATTGGGGTCATAGCAAGATGCCTACAAACTTGAATAAACAATATTTCCATCCATCAGCCCCTGCACTGCGTTAGGCCTAGTCCACCGCCTGCACCGCGTTAGGCCTAGTCCACCGCCTGCACCGCGTTAGGCCTAGTCCACCACCTGCACTGTGTTAGGCCTAGTCCACCGCCTGCACCATGTTAGGCCTAGTCCACCGCCTGCACTGTGTTAGGCCTAGTCCACCTCCTGCACCGCGTTAGGCCTAGTCCACCAGCCCCCGCACCGCGTGAGGCCTAGTCCACCGCCTGCACTGTGTTAGGCCTAGTCCACCGCCTGCACCATGTTAGGCCTAGTCCACCTCCTGCACCGCGTTAGGCCTAGTCCACCGCCTGCACAATGTTAATCCTAGTCCACCTTCTGCACCGCGTTAGGCCTAGTCCACCGCCTGCACCGCGTTAGGCCTAGTCCACCGCCTGCACCGCGTTAGGCCTAGTCCACCGCCTGCACCGCGTTAGGCCTAGTCCACCACCTGCACCGCGTTAGGCCTAGTCCACCACCTGCACCGCGTTAGGCCTAGTCCACCAGCCCCTGCACTACGTGAGGCCTAGTCCACCACCTGCACCGCGTTAGGCCTAGTCCACCATCTGCACTGCGTTAGGCCTAGTACACCACCTGCACCGCGTTAGGCCTAGTCCACCAGCCCCTGCACTACGTGAGGCCTAGTCCACCACCTGCACCGCGTTAGGCCTAGTCCACCATCTGCACTGCGTTAGGCCTAGTCCACCACCTGCACCGCGTTAGGCCTAGTCCACCAGCCTCCACACCACGTGAGGCCTAGTCCACCAGCCTCCACACCACGTGAGGCCTAGTCCACCAGCCTCCACACCACGTGAGGCCTAGTCCACCAGCCCCTGCCCAATGTTACGCTGGTGCTCAGTGACTGTATAAGGCCACTGCTGACTCTGAGCTATCCTTACAGCCTGGAGTGGTAGTGCTCCAGCACCTCACCCCCGTATCTCCTGTGGTGATGCTGGTGCTCAGTGACTGTATAAGGCCACTGCTGACTCTGAGATATCCTTACATCCTGGAGTGGTAGTGCTCCGGCACCTCGCCCCGTCTCTCCCGTGGTTACGCTGGTGCTCAGTGACTGTATAAGGCCATTGCTGATTCTGAGATATCCTTACATCCTGGAGTGGTAGTGCTCCAGCACCTCGCCCCCGTCTCTTCCGTGGTTACGCTGGTGCTCAGTGACTGTATAAGGCCACTGCTGACTCTGAGATATCCTTACAGCCTGGAGTGGTAGTGCTCCAGCACCTCGCCCCGTCTCTCCTGTGGTGACGCTGGTGCTCAGTGACTGTATAAGGCCATTGCTGACTCTGAGATATCCTTATAGCCTGGAGTGGTAGTGCTCCAGCACCTCGCCCCATCTCTCCTGTTGTGACGCTGGTGCTCAGTGACTGTATAAGGCCACTGCTGACTCTGAGATATCCTTACAGCCTGGAGTGGTAGTGCTCCGGCACCTCGCCCCGTCTCTCCCGTGGTTACGCTGGTGCTCAGTGACTGTATAAGGCCATTGCTGATTCTGAGATATCCTTACATCCTGGAGTGGTAGTGCTCCAGCACCTCGCCCCCGTCTCTTCCGTGGTTACGCTGGTGCTCAGTGACTGTATAAGGCCACTGCTGACTCTGAGATATCCTTACAGCCTGGAGTGGTAGTGCTCCAGCACCTCGCCCCTGTCTCTCCTGTGGTTACGCTGGTGCTCAGTGACTGTATAAGGCCATTGCTGACTCTGAGATATCCTTACATCCTGGAGTGGTAGTGCTCCAGCACCTCGCCCCCGTCTCTCCCGTGGTGATGCTGGTGCTCAGTGACTGTATAAGGCCATTGCTGACTCTGAGATATCCTTACATCCTGGAGTGGTAGTGCTCCGGCACCTCGCCCCGTCTCTCCCGTGGTGACGCTGGTGCTCAGTGACTGTATAAGGCCACTGCTGACTCTGAGATATCCTTACAGCCTGGAGTGGTAGTGCTCCGGCACCTCGCCCCGTCTCTCCTGTGGTTACGCTGGTGCTCAGTGACTGTATAAGGCCATTGCTGACTCTGAGATATCCTTACATCCTGGAGTGGTAGTTCTCCGGCACCTCGCCCCGTCTCTCCCGTGGTGACGCTGGTGCTCAGTGACTGTATAAGGCCATTGCTGACTCTGAGATATCCTTACATCCTGGAGTGGTAGTGCTCCAGCACCTCGCCCCCGTCTCTCCCGTGGTGACGCTGGTGCTCAGTGACTGTATAAGTCCACTGCTGACTCTGAGATATCCTTACAGCCTGGAGTGGTAGTGCTCCGGCACCTCGCCCCGTCTCTCCTGTGGTTATGCTGGTGCTCAGTGACTGTATAAGGCCATTGCTGACTCTGAGATATCCTTACAGCCTGGAGTGGTAGTGCTTTAGCACCTCACCCCCGTCTCTCCCGTGGGGACGCTGGTGCTCAGTGACTGTATAAGGCCACTGCTGACTCTGAGATATCCTTACAGCCTGGAGTGGTAGTGCTCCGGCACCTCGCCCCGTCTCTCCCGTGGTGACGCTGGTGCTCAGTGACTGAATAAGGCCACTGCTGACTCTGAGATATCCTTACAGCCTGGAGTGGTAGTGCTTTAGCACCTCGCCCCCGTCTCTCCTGTGGTGACGCTGGTGCTCAGTGACTGTATAAGGCCACTGCTGACTCTGAGATATCCTTACAGCCTGGAGTGGTAGTGCTCCGGCACCTCGCCCCGTCTCTCCCGTGGTTACGCTGGTGCTCAGTGACTGTATAAGGCCACTGCTGACTCTGAGATATCCTTACAGCCTGGAGTGGTAGTGCTCCGGCACCTCGCCCCCGTCTCTTCCGTGGTGACGCTGGTGCTCAGTGACTGTATAAGGCCACTGCTGACTCTGAGATATCCTTACAGCCTGGAGTGGTAGTGCTCCGGCACCTCGCCCCGTCTCTCCTGTGGTTACGCTGGTGCTCAGTGACTGTATAAGGCCACTACTGACTCTGAGATATCCTTACATCCTGGAGTGGTAGTTCTCCGGCACCTCGCCCCGTCTCTCCCGTGGTGATGCTGGTGCTCAGTGACTGTATAAGGCCACTGCTGACTCTGAGATATCCTTACATCCTGGAGTGGTAGTGCTCCGGCACCTCGCCCCGTCTCTCCCGTGGTGATGCTGGTGCTCAGTGACTGTATAAGGCCACTGCTGACTCTGAGATATCCTTACATCCTGGAGTGGTAGTGCTCCGGCACCTCGCCCCGTCTCTCCCGTGGTTACGCTGGTGCTCAGTGAATGTATAAGGCCACTGCTGACTCTGAGATATCCTTACAGCCTGGAGTGGTAGTGCTCCGGCACCTCGCCCCGTCTCTCCCGTGGTTACGCTGGTGCTCAGTGACTGTATAAGGCCACTGCTGACTGAGATATCCTTACATCCTGGAGTGGTAGTGCTCCAGCACCTCGCCCCCGTCTCTCCCGTGGTGACGCTGGTGCTCAGTGACTGTATAAGGCCATTGCTGACTCTGAGATATCCTTACAGCCTGGAGTGGTAGTGCTCCAGCACCTCGCCCCCGTCTCTTCCGTGGTGACGCTGGTGCTCAGTGACTGTATAAGGCCACTGCTGACTCTGAGATATCCTTACAGCCTGGAGTGGTAGTGCTCCGGCACCTCGCCCCGTCTCTCCCGTGGTGACGCTGGTGCTCAGTGACTGTATAAGGCCACTGCTGACTCTGAGATATCCTTACAGCCTGGAGTGGTAGTGCTCCGGCACCTCGCCCCCGTCTCTCCCGTGGTGACGCTGGTGCTCAGTGACTGTATAAGGCCACTGCTGACTCTGAGATATCCTTACATCCTGGAGTGGTAGTGCTCCGGCACCTCGCCCCCGTCTCTTCCGTGGTGACGCTGGTGCTCAGTGACTGTATAAGGCCATTGCTGACTCTGAGATATCCTTACATCCTGGAGTGGTAGTGCTCCGGCACCTCGCCCCGTCTCTCCCGTGGTGACGCTGGTGCTCAGTGACTGTATAAGGCCACTGCTGACTCTGAGATATCCTTACAGCCTGGAGTGGTAGTGCTCCAGCACCTCGCCCCTGTCTCTCCCGTGGTGATGCTGGTGCTCAGTGACTGTATAAGGCCATTGCTGACTCTGAGATATCCTTACAGCCTGAAGTGGTAGTGCTCCGGCACCTCGCCCCGTCTCTCCTGTGGTTACGCTGGTGCTCAGTGACTGTATAAGGTCACTGCTGACTCTGAGATATCCTTACATCCTGGAGTGGTAGTGCTCCGACACCTCGCCCCGTCTCTCCTGTGGTGACGCTGGTGCTCAGTGACTGTATAAGGCCATTGCTGACTCTGAGATATCCTTACAGCCTGGAGTGGTAGTGCTCCGGCACCTCACCCCGTCTCTCCCGTGGTGACGCTGGTGCTCAGTGACTATATAAGGCCATTGCTAACTCTGAGATATCCTTACATCCTGGAGTGGTAGTGCTCCAGCACCTCGCCCCGTCTCTTCCGTGGTGACGCTGGTGCTCAGTGACTGTATAAGGCCATTGCTGACTCTGAGATATCCTTACATCCTGGAGTGGTAGTGCTCCAGCACCTCGCCCCGTCTCTTCCGTGGTGATGCTGGTGCTCAGTGACTGTATAAGGCCATTGCCAATTCTACACATGTTACACAATTTGCTTTTCTGTCGCCAATGAGATATTGTGCACAGGAAAATGCTTCTGATATGAAGCCGCGTTCTACACCTCCGGTAATTGTATCTATAAATGGCGCCAGTGACAGGTAGTAATGAGCCGATGGGATCAGACGGGGACAGCAGACGACAGCTCTGTCTGCCGACTGCGGAGATGCCACCTGGTGCAGCGTCAGGATGAGATCCGCACGTAGACAGGTGTATAAAATGTTCTCATCATTGTCATTTTACAGTGTGACTTGTATGACTGCAGCTGCGTCGTCCCCTCTCCTACATAGCCAGCAGGCTCAGAATTAGGACCATCTGTTCTCCATGTGAGCAGAAAGTACACCTGCTGGATTTGTCTCCTCCCACTCATTTGCATATAGTGCCACTAGCAGCAGGGGAGAGCTACAGAGTGGATGGAGACCACAGGCACGTTTCATGAAGAGGGACAAGACACTTAGGATGGTTGCTGCTTTTTACCCGCTTAATACTGTTGCTTGCAGCTGTCGGCAGATCTTCTACGCTGCACTCTACTAATCCTGGAGATCCACCGGATCTCCCAGCAATATGACGTTCTGACCTACAGCCCTGGCCAAAGTGCAGCAGTAATGGTGCCCATACACGGTGCGACGTGGCAGTGCGAGGAGATGCCCGCTCCTTTGCACATCCCATTGCACAACACATAAAGTATGTGCTGCCCGTGCTTTTTAGTACTAGATTGCATTGTATCCGGTACAAGTAGCACGGTGCTGTAGCACATTGTGGGGGTTATTCTGGTTCACTCCTTCTCCCAAATTCCTTCTTAGGTGGACAAAACCATGTGTTCTGCTGCTGGGGCAGATGTTACTTGTGCAGAGAGAATTAGATTTGGGTGGGGTTTTACTTCAAAGTGAGATCTATGTTGCAGTGTAAAAAAACAGCAGCCAGTATTTACCCTGCACAGAAACAAAATAACTCACCCAAATCTAATTCTCTCTGCACAAGTTACATCTGCCCCCCTAAGAAGGAACAGAATAAGGCCCTGTGTGCTGTTTGTACTAGATACAATGCAATCTAGTACTAAATGCACAGAGTTCATCGCACCGTGTGTGGGCACCTTAACCACTTAAGTTGTGTGCCCAGCGGGCTGTCTCGGAAAATTTCCGGGCATAGCACTATGTAGTAGGTGCGCTCCAGTGGTGCCTCCATCGGAGCACCACTGGCGCACTACCTTTAGGGTAGTACCCGGTTATCGTACGCCGGAGCTACCCCACCGCCAGCTGCCAATCATCCTTCTGTAATGACGTCGGCGGCAGGCTCAGGGATGTTCGGGGCGGCTCAGGGGGGACTCTGGAGAGTTCAGGCACCCAAGTCCTCCCGAGCCGCCGCGAAACATCCCCGAGCCTGCCGTCTGGGGCAGCGGCGGCAGAGGAGCTCCGGCGTACTAACTCCGGAGCAAAGGTGAGGGGGGCGGCGGCAGCTTATGATCTATGGTGGGTTTTGCTGGGGCAGGACAAACCTGCCCTGATAGTTTTGTCCTGCCCCAGCAAAACCCACCACTCAAGGGGTTAATGCTAGGTACACACCAGAACGATCCTGATCGTGGGCAGATTGTGCGGTGGTCGCACGATCTGTTGGAGAACATGATCTGCATACGATCTGCTAATGATCCGATCTGGATCTATATCCAGTTGAATGGATCTTTTAGAGATCCTTCTGACAGCAGGTGGGATCTGTAAATCCACCTGCGGGGAGGAGCTTCGGATCGGAATAAAACATGCCCAATTTACCTACAATCAACATACAATCGGTGGGAATTGGATCTAGATTGATGGGATCGGACCCTTGTCGTCCTGGTATGTTCCCTACATAAGACCGCGGTGGCAGGGTCTGCTGGCGGTTTCCTATTATCACATAGAATTGTCAGCCTGATACGTGTGTAGTGTTCAGTAACACGCTCCCCACGTCTGCACTGTCCTACATCACACCGTTCAGCCTGTAATATGGCCGCTCTGTGCCGCGCCGGGTTACCTGGCTCTGTGGCGTGCAGGATGTAATGATATTTTTCTGCAGCTGATCATCGCCTAATGAAATCTTTATCCTTACATGCTGATGTGTGCGCCGGTCCCTGGTGCCGAGTCTCCTCCTCGCCGTACAGACAGTAATGAAAACAAGATCCTGGCTCTCAGGCGATCGGACTCGCTGACGTTCTGTTATTCTCCTTCCTTAATGAGCTGAGTATTCCGAGTTATCTCTGCTTCAGGAGGCAATCCTGTGACACTGCCCTGCTGGCAGCATTATCCCACCGATCTCTGAGTATTGCCAAGAGCAGCCATTTCCCTGTGTAATATACACCCAGGTTATTCATTTATTTATTATACGGAAGGTACAGAAAGATGATTTATCCTGTAACGCGTCCCCCTGAATAATGGTGTGTAATAGCAATAACTACTGATAATTAGTATTACTATGGGGGGGGATTCCGTAAAACAATTATGCGGTAAAAACCCAGTTATCGGGTTTTTACCGCATTTTGGTGTGCAGCAAAACTCGCACGGCGGGTTTTCGCTGCGAGTGGTGTCGCCAGCAAAAGCTGGCGATACCCCATAGAAGCCTATGGGCTTCTTAACACGACCCCCGCCGCCCCGAACGGACCCCCGCCGCCTCGTGCCAACACCCCCCCCCCCCCCCCTCACCTGCTGTGTCCAGGCGTGTGCTGCCTGGACCTGTGACCTCCTCCCTGCACTGTATCCTCTTCCGGGTGCAGGGAGGAGGAGGAGAGGCCACCTGGTAGCAGCAGCCCCGGGTAATGGAGGGAGGGGGAGCCGCCGGGACCGGCAGCACATCGCCGGCAAGATTGCAAAGGACAGCTCTTAACGCAAGAGCTGTCCTGTGCCATAATTATCGCATATGTTACAGTATATGCGATAATTAGGTGTGCGGTAGCCGGCGATGTGCGGCGGGGTAAGGGGGCGCGGATGTTACAGCATATGTGATAATTAGGTGTGCGGTAGCCGGCGATGTGCGGCGGTAAGGGGGCGCGGATGTTACAGCATATGTGATAATTAGGTGTGCGGTAGCCGGCGATGTGCGGCGGTAAGGGGGCGCGGATGTTACAGCATATGCGATAATTAGGTGTGCGGTAGCCGGCGATGTGCGGCGGACAGGGAGCGCGGATGATGTTACAGCATCCCGCATTACTGGGGAACAATATGTTAGAATTAAGGCCCATCCACCCAGATAACGCACATTGGAGACCACTGAGTCACCCAGCGTTAGGTGTCGGTTGCTTGGTGACCACCGATCTGCAATAAGGATAAACAAGCTCAGAGTATTATAAGTGTGTGCAAACTGTTCAGTCACCATTTCTCATAGGTGTGTGTGTGTGTGTGTGTGTGTGAGGGGGGGGGGGGGGGGTTGTTGATGCTCCAATTAGTTTTTGTTTTGGTGGTGCTGCTGGGGGCATTGTATTCTCTTTCCAGCAATGTTTTATCAAATGCAAAACTCAGAATATACAGTTATGTGTAATAATGTGACTACCACCTCACATGGCTCCATACACACCACACACCACCTTCCCCCACATGCCACTGTGACCTACCCAGGTGCCTCCACATACCCCCACCCGTTCCCCACATGCCACTGTGACCTACCCAGGTGCCTCCACATACCCCCACCCGTTCCCCACATGCCACTGTGACCTGCCCAGGTGCCTCCACATACCCCCACCCGTTCCCCACATGCCACTGTGACCTGTCCAGGTGCCTCCACATACCCCCCCCCCCCATCCGCCCTCACATGCCAGTGTGACCTACCCAGGTGCCTCCACATACCCTTTCCCAACATGCCATTGTGACCTACCCAGGTGCCTCTACATTACCCCCCCCCCCCTTTTTCCCCACATGACCTGCCCAGGTGCCTCCACATACCCCTCCCCTGCCCCCACATGCCACGTTGACCTACCCAGGTGCCTCCACATACCGCTGTGTATTGTGTGTTACAGTAAATGTCATATGTTACATGTAGCATTTTACAGGCCCTGTCATGTGTAATATGTTTATACAATCTCTTCTCAGGTGACAGATGGCGGAACCATCAAACAGAAGATATTCACTTTTGATGCTATGTTCTCAACCAACTACTCTCACATGGAGAATTACCGCAAGAGGGAAGACCTGCTCTACCAATCCACCGTGCGGTGAGTACAGGCGGCAGTGGTATAGTGCAGCGAGCAACCTAATAACACAATCTGCTCTACCAATCCACCGTGCGGTGAGTACAGGCGGCAGTGGTATAGTGCAGTGAGCAACCTAATAACACAACCTGCTCTACCAATCCACCGTGCGGTGAGTACAGGCGGCAGTGGTATAGTGCAGCGAGCAACCTAATAACACAACCTGCTCTACCAATCCACCGTGCGGTGAGTACAGCTGGCAGTGGTATAGTGCAGCAAGCAACCTAATAACACAACCTGCTCTACCAATCCACCGTGCGGTGAGTACAGGCGGCAGTGGTATAGTGCAGCGAGCAACCTAATAACACAATCTGCTGTCCCAATCCACCGTGCGGTGAGTACAGGCGGCAGTGGTATAGTGCAGCAAGCAACCTAATAACACAACCTGCTCTACCAATCCACCGTGTGGTGAGTACAGGCGGCAGTGGTATAGTGCAGCGAGCAACCTAATAACACAACCTGCTCTACCAATCCACCGTGCGGTGAGTACAGGCGGCAGTGGTATAGTGCAGCGAGCAACCTAATAACACAACCTGCTCTACCAATCCACCGTGCGGTGAGTACAGGCGGCAGTGGTATAGTGCAGCGAGCAACCTAATAACACAATCTGCTCTACCAATCCACCGTGTGGTGAGTACAGGCGGCAGTGGTATAGTGCAGCGAGCAACCTAATAACACAACCTGCTCTACCAATCCACCGTGCGGTGAGTACAGCTGGCAGTGGTATAGTGCAGCAAGCAACCTAATAACACAACCTGCTCTACCAATCCACCGTGCGGTGAGTACAGGCGGCAGTGGTATAGTGCAGCGAGCAACCTAATAACACAATCTGCTGTCCCAATCCACCGTGCGGTGAGTACAGGCGGCAGTGGTATAGTGCAGCAAGCAACCTAATAACACAACCTGCTCTACCAATCCACCGTGTGGTGAGTACAGGCGGCAGTGGTATAGTGCAGCGAGCAACCTAATAACACAACCTGCTCTACCAATCCACCGTGCGGTGAGTACAGGCGGCAGTGGTATAGTGCAGCGAGCAACCTAATAACACAACCTGCTCTACCAATCCACCGTGCGGTGAGTACAGGCGGCAGTGGTATAGTGCAGCGAGCAACCTAATAACACAATCTGCTCTACCAATCCACCGTGCGGTGAGTACAGGCGGCAGTGGTATAGTGCAGCGAGCAACCTAATAACACAACCTGCTCTACCAATCCACCGTGCGGTGAGTACAGGCGGCAGTGGTATAGTGCAGCGAGCAACCTAATAACACAACCTGCTCTACCAATCCACCGTGCGGTGAGTACAGGCGGCAGTGGTATAGTGCAGCGAGCAACCTAATAACACAATCTGCTCTACCAATCCACCGTGCGGTGAGTACAGGCGGCAGTGGTATAGTGCAGCGAGCAACCTAATAACACAATCTGCTGTCCAGTCAGAATGTAAGAGGTGACGCTTAGGTGATGTAACCATAATAGGGATGTGACTGGAGTGAAGGCCCCCACACACTATAACGATTTACATCGGCCGATTATAATCGTTCTAGTGTGTGGGGGCCTTAAGGGATGCTCAAAAAGAGTTCACCTTACAATGTAATATGTGTGTGTGTGTGCCATTTTTGCAGTGTGTGTGTGTGTGTCTGGCATTATCGCAGTCTGTGTGTGTGTGTCTGGCATTATTGCAGTGTGTTTGGCTGGCATTATTGCAGCGTGTGTGTGTATCTGGCATTATTTCAGTGTGTGTGTCTGGCACTATTGCAGTGTGTTTCTGGCACGATTACAGTGTGAGTGTGTGTGTGTGTGTATGTGTGTGTGTCAGGAATTATTGTAGTTTGTGTCTGGCATTATTGCAATGTGTGTGTGTCTGGCAGGCATTATTGCAGTGTGTGTGTGTGTGTGTGTGTGTCTGGCATTATTGCAGTGTGTGTGTCTGGCATTATTGCAGTGTGTGTGTGTGTCTGGCATTATTGCAGTGTGTGTGTGTGTGTGCGTGTCTGGCATTATTGCAGTGTGTGTCTGGTACTATTACAGTATGTGTGTGTGTGTGTGTGTGTATCTGGCATTATTGCAGTGTGTGTGTCTGGCAGGCATAATTGCAGTGTGTGTGTGTGTGTGTGTGTGTGTGTGTGTGTGTGTGTGTCTGGCATTATCACAGTGAATGTGTGTGTGTGTCTGGAATTATTGTAGTGTGTGTCTGGCATTATTGCAGTGTGTGTGTGTGTGTCTGGCATTATCGCAGTGTGTGTGTCTGGCACTATTGCAGTGTGTGTGTGTCTGGCAGGCATTATTGCAGTGTGTGTGTGTCTGGCAGGCATTATTGCAGTGTGTGTGTGTGTGTGTCTGGCATTATTGCAGTGTGTGTGTGTGTGTCTGGCATTATTGCAGTGTGTGTGTGTCTGGCATTATTGCAGTGTGTGTGTCTGGCATTATTGCAGTGTGTGTGTCTGGCATTATTGCAGTGTGTGTGTGTCTGTCATTATTGCAGTGTGTGTGTCTGGCATTATTGCAGTGTGTGTGTCTGGCATTATTGCAGTGTGTGTGTGTGTCTGGCATTATCGCAGTGTGTGTGTGTGTGTGTCTGGCATTATTGCAGTGTGTGTGTGTGTGTCTGGCATTATTGCAGTGTGTGTGTGTCTGGCATTATTGCAGTGTGTGTGTCTGGCATTATTGCAGTGTGTGTGTCTGGCATTATTGCAGTGTGTGTGTCTGGCATTATTGCAGTGTGTGTGTGTGTGTGTGTCTGGCATTATTGCAGTGTGTGTGTGTGTGTCTGGCATTATCGCAGTGTGTGTGTGTCTGCCATTATCGCTGTGTATGTGTCTGCCATTATCGCTGTGTGTGTGTCTGCCATTATCGCTGTGTGTGTGTGTGTCTGGCATTATTGCAGTGTGTGTGTCTGTGGTAGCGGAGGTAGGCACCGGCCTGAGGACAGCGGAGTGGCCATGCAAGGGAACGTGCTGCATTCATTGGGAAACAATGTCAACAGATGTTGACATTGACCCCAAAAAACCCTTCAAAAAACACGTCAACCGTTTCATGTGCCTTCCTTTTTCCTGTTGACTCTTTGCAGTGTTGACCTTGTGCCTGTCGATCTTTTTTAGTCAACTTATTGACTGTGGAACTAGACACCGACGACCCTTTCATCCGCAGCCGCTGGATTTTTGGGACCGCTCCTACTGTATGTCATTTACAGCTACACTGAGAACGTCCCACGTCCGCACCGTCCCGCTGAGCCTTCCTGACCTGGACCCAACAACCATTAGTGGGAGCAGCCAGAAGGGCTGAGGCTGGGGGAAGAAGGAGATGTGTGTGTGTGTGTGTGTCTGGCATTATTGCAGTGTGTGTGTGTGTGTCTGGCATTATTGCAGTGTGTGTGTGTCTGGCATTATTGCAGTGTGTGTGTCTGGCATTATTGCAGTGTGTGTGTCTGGCATTATTGCAGTGTGTGTGTGTCTGTCATTATTGCAGTGTGTGTGTCTGGCATTATTGCAGTGTGTGTGTCTGGCATTATTGCAGTGTGTGTGTGTGTCTGGCATTATCGCAGTGTGTGTGTGTGTGTGTGTCTGGCATTATTGCAGTGTGTGTGTGTGTGTCTGGCATTATTGCAGTGTGTGTGTGTCTGGCATTATTGCAGTGTGTGTGTCTGGCATTATTGCAGTGTGTGTGTCTGGCATTATTGCAGTGTGTGTGTCTGGCATTATTGCAGTGTGTGTGTGTGTCTGGCATTATTGCAGTGTGTGTGTGTGTGTCTGGCATTATCGCAGTGTGTGTGTGTCTGCCATTATCGCTGTGTATGTGTCTGCCATTATCGCTGTGTGTGTGTCTGCCATTATCGCTGTGTGTGTGTGTGTCTGGCATTATTGCAGTGTGTGTGTCTGTGGTAGCGGAGGTAGGCACCGGCCTGAGGACAGCGGAGTGGCCATGCAAGGGAACGTGCTGCATTCATTGGGAAACAATGTCAACAGATGTTGACATTGACCCCAAAAAACCCTTCAAAAAACACGTCAACCGTTTCATGTGCCTTCCTTTTTCCTGTTGACTCTTTGCAGTGTTGACCTTGTGCCTGTCGATCTTTTTTAGTCAACTTATTGACTGTGGAACTAGACACCGACGACCCTTTCATCCGCAGCCGCTGGATTTTTGGGACCGCTCCTACTGTATGTCATTTACAGCTACACTGAGAACGTCCCACGTCCGCACCGTCCCGCTGAGCCTTCCTGACCTGGACCCAACAACCATTAGTGGGAGCAGCCAGAAGGGCTGAGGCTGGGGGAAGAAGGAGATGTGTGTGGTGTGTGTGTGTGTGTGTGTGTGTGGGGGGGGGGGGGGGGGAGAGTGTCACCACATTGGCAGTGCTCGCATTTAGGAGAAGTCAGGAGCAGATTCCATCCAGCGTCAGCTCCCAGAGTCACTTACATGTCACGTCCCTGTTCCAGTACTAAATATCACATGTTGTATATTGTAACGTCCATGTATTCCGTCATAGCGGTTCTCTATATAATGTAGGATGAACCTTCAGACCGTTCCATTCTCTGTGCCAGGGCGCCATTGGCGAGTGTTTTCAGACCGCGCAGAAGCCAGTTCTCCTGCTCTCTGTGGCCCTTATTCTGATTGAGTCGGATGGCTCCGAATGCGGACGGCCGATGGTTGGTGATTGCGCATGTGTAGAGGCGTGTCTGCGCATGTGCGAGCGCCGCGCACGTCCGAACACGGCGTCAATTCTGTACAGAATACGATCAGTCGGAACAATCCGAACAGGGGGTGGAGAGGGGCATGACGGGCGGTTTGGGCTCATTACCATATGCGTACGCCCCACGTTTCATGGGCGTTCCCATGAATACGCTGGGCGTACGTGTGGTAATGTGGCCGTGACGCACGTGTGGGGGGCGGACATATCACATGGCTGGATGCCAGCTGCCGCCCATATCCCGGCTTTCATACGGAAACATGTCCGAGTGGTCTGGAGCACTTGGAGCTGTCTGACCGCTCCGTCCATCATTCGGTCGGCGACCATCAGAGGATGGGGGAGGTTCCCACAGATGGGGGAGGTGATCACATGAAACATCTACCCGCGGTCCGTTCGGTCAGCGTCTTACCGCATTCGGACGGTGTGAGCGATCCGTACGGTAGGCGGGGCTAAGACCACTCGGTTCCTGTCCGAAATACGCATCCGTCCGAGCCAACTAGAATAAGGGCCACAGTGTCTGTCCTGTTCTTATCTTACGGATCCTGATCTGTGATGTGCAGAGTGCATGGGCCCGTCCTGACCTGTCAGCGCAGTGGGCGTGTCCTGGGCGCAGTCTCCCTCCCATCTCACCAGTTCTATCAATAAATGATACATGTAATTAGAATGCACAAATGGTTGTTGCTGGGTTCTCTCCACCTCCCACATAGCTTCAGTAACCAAGCAGGAGGTGCTGAGACTTGTAGTTCCACTGCTGCTACCTCTATCATACGCCATGTTCCTTTGGACAGCTGTGTGATAGACATAGAGTGCCATGTGCAGTCCTTGTGATAGTTACCATTGAGCCCCCTGCCCACCTTCTTCTGCCCATGAGCCTGGTGCGGCTGTATCGGGAGTTGGCCGCTGCTGTGCGCTGGATGTCTGGCAGGGAACTGAGGACAGTGTCGCTTTGATTACAGGTAGAGATTTGGACTCGTCAGCCACTCGGTTTGTGTAGCGCGAGTCCAGTGTGCTGAGGGGGAAGCTGCTTGTCGCGTGCCGTCAGTGTGCGGATGAGCAGATCTCCGTGTCTCCGTCACCTGTCACAGCGCACGTGTGCTTACAGGCAGCTCTCCTTACGGCAAATCCACCAAAACTTCTTCTTTTTTATTCTTCAAGGTCAGGAAAGGAGCAGGAAACCGGGCGCAATCCAAAGTCATTAACTTCACAGGCGAGAGCCTGCGCCACAGAAGCCGTCCGTATTCCTTCTAGGGTGAGACGGAGGCAGCATTAGTATACAGCGTCGCAGCTAAATGGGGGGAGCGGAGTGGAGATGAAAGGGAGAGGAAGATAAAAGTCATTTTTGTGGCGGATCCTGAGGGTACACAAAGACTATCGGCCGTTGCGAGGCAAATTTTATCATTTCAAAGTAAAAAAATACACTTATTCCATTCTCTGGAGCCATCCGAGTTCCATGTCATAATTGTGACTTTATTTGATAAGCTCGGAGGTTGGCGTTGTCACCGCGCGCCACTGAAACAACGCCTGGGCCGCTTCGGAGAAAGGGAAAATAAATAAACAAATAAAATAAACAATTGTCAGAGACGGGGATATATTCGGAAGAGGCTGAGGTGAGTAAAATATCTGTTAGGAGCCTCAATCCTGCAAATGTTTAGGGGAAGCTTAGCGGGATGAATGGGCATAGGCGGGGAGCGGGAGGAGTCTGCTGGCACAGGCCACATCCACAGGTAACCCAGGGGTCCCGTCCTTCCTCCCGGAACCCAGATTACGCTGCAGACCAATCAGTGTAGCTGAAATTTAGGGAATGCAGGTTTAAAGCCCCGTACACACTTCTCGATTTTTAAAGAAATCACTCAGACAGCAATGTATTTTATATAAAAGGGTATTGTGTATTCTCAATATTTTAAACGATGCACATTCCTGCGCATCATTAATGACCCTCAGCGGTGTCCCGGTGACCCAAGTGGGCCTGATTCACACAAATTCGTATGGCCAGCGATTAGTTTAGTCTTCGTCCTGCTCCAGTGAAATCCCGCCTTGCAAATGAATGTGCTCGCTGTGCGCATTATCAAATGATTAATACAATGGGCACCAGTCATCGCAGCCACTGCGTAGCCCAGGACTCACTCGGCAGCGGCTGTGATGACTGCAGGCACATTCTGGCCAGCTACTGACGTCACACACCCTCTCCTAATACAGGTATATCCGGCCAGCTACTGACGTCACACACCCTCCCCTAATACAGACATATCCGGCCTCGTGCTGACGTCACACACCCTCCCCTAATACAGACATATCCGGCCAGCTACTGACGTCACACACCCTCCCCTAATACAGACATATCCGGCCAGCTACTGACGTCACACACCCTCTCCTAATACAGACATATCCGGCCAGCTACTGACGTCACACCCCCTCCCCTAATACAGACATATCCGGCCAGCTACTGACGTCACCCCCCCCCCCTCCCCCCAATAGGCGTAGCCACGCATACATTTTCACTGACACTCACAGCGGGCTTTTTCGGCACGCCCTGTGTTTTACTTGGCACTCCAAAAAAACGGTGGAGAGTGATAAATGACCAGCCAATCAGCTACTACCTGTCATTTTTCAAACCCATCCTGTAACATGGAAGTTAAGAGCTGCTTGGCTGGTGGTTTATCACTCTCCATTTTATCTTTTTTCGAAGCTTGATACATCTGGGCCTTAGGGCCCCATTTATCAAGTAATATTTGCGGCTAAATCTCCGAAAACATCCGAAAACACCCGGGGTTAGCAGAAATCTCCCTGGGCTATCACCATTCTGAGATGGCGATAGCCCATTGTAGCCTATGGCTACGGGATCGCACTGCCTGAGCGGCAGTGCGGTCAGCGGGGTCGCCAGCTCATGACAGTGCATGCGCAGATCCCCCGGCTTGTGTCAGTGATAATACATTCCAACGAAGTGATCACATTTTACAATGTCACTGGCACGGTCTTCTCCTGGTTCACCTCATACCTCTCCGATCGCTCCTTCTCCGTCTCCACTCCGAGCTCCTCCTCTCCTACTACCCCGCAGCCAGTCTGTGTTCCCCAAGGGTCAGTCCTTGGCCCTCTCCTCTTCTCCCTCTACACCACCTCTCTGGGCACCCTCATCAGCTCCTATGGTTTTCATTACCACCTTTATGCTGATGATACCCTAATCTATCTCTCCTCCCCCGACCTATCACCATCACTCCTGTCCAAGGTCTCCGAATGCCTCACGGCCATCTCAGCCTGGATGACCCAACGCTTCCTGAAACTAAACATGGCTAAAACTGAACTTCTAATCTTCCGTCCCCCGAACATCCCCTCTTCTCCCACTATCTCCATCAGCATTGGTGAAACCGAGATCACCTCCACCGACCAAACGCGCTGCCTCGGTGTCATCATTGACTCCTCCCTCTCTTTCACCCCCACATTAATGCTCTCTCGCAGTCTTGCCGCTTTCACCTACGCAACATCTCACGCATCAGACCATTCCTCTCCACTGACGCGACCAAAATTCTCATTCACTCTCTTGTCATCTCCCGCCTTGACTACTGCAACATCCTTCTCTCTGGGCTACCTCTCACCCGCCTCGCACCTCTCCAAACCATTCTTAACGCTGCTGCTAGGCTCATCTTCCTCTCCCGCCGCTCTACCTCCGCCTCCCCCCTCTGTCTATCTCTTCACTGGCTCCCCATTCCTTTCCGGGTTCTCTTTAAACTCCTCACCACCACCTACAAGGCTCTCTCCTCCTCCACCGCTCCTTACCTCTCTTCACTGATCTCTATCCACACTCCCTCCCGTCCTCTTCGCTCCATCGCTGACCGCCGACTGACCTCTCACCTAATCCCCATCTCCCACTCCCGTGTCCAAGACTTCTCTCGCGCTGCCCCCCTGCACTGGAACAACCTCTCTCCACCCATCAGGCTTTCTGATTCCCTTACCTCCTTCAAGCGCTCCCTCAAAACCCACTTTTTTCGACTTGCCTATCCCTCCTCCTCCTCCTAACCTCTTTCGCTCCTCCTATCCTGCCTACCCTACCCCTCCATCTGTTCCCATCCGTTCCTACTTATCCTATTGTTTTTCGTTCGTCCACCCACCTCCTTTTAGTCTGGTAGCTCTTATGAGTAGGGTCCTCCTTCCTCACGTACTCACCCTACCTCTTTACCTCACCTGTGCTCCTGCCCTGTTCTTCCCTTCCTCTACTTCATCTTCAGTCTCCTCGACAATTTTGACACCTACTTCAGAACTGATGCTGATTTTAGTTCTACCAGCTATACCCCTATTTATACTGTATTTTATCATCACACCCTGTACGTTACCTTGTAATTTGTTTTTTGTTTGCTATGTACGGCGCTGTGGACACCTTGTGGCTCCTTATAAATTAACGTACTACTACAATGCGATCCTGGGCGGTAATATTCCGCCCAGTGCGATCAATGATAAATGGGCCCCTGAGTGATTTCAGATTAGTGTGATCACTGGTTTAACCTCCATAATCACTGTGGGCCATGGACATGATTAATGACATTGCGATACACTCAAACCATTGTCTTCTGATGGCCGCTTGTAAGGGATTCATCTCTGCCAGGCGAGTTCTACTTGCTGATTTTTAAAGCATGCTGGGCTTTGTAGTTCTACAAACCTTGAAAAGCTGCAAACAGCTGGAACTTGCTGGATGCTGTTTTTTGATCCACATCTGAAGTTGCTCATATTGACTGATCATGCTGGGTGTTGTAGTTCAGCCACCGGTTGGTGGCGGCTGCTGGATGTGTACACGAAGACAATCGCCGAGCTACTGAAGTATAAAGTGAAAGAAATTAAAGACAAGTAAATGTAGCATTAAAGCATGGAGTGCTGGGAAATACTAGCAGCAATATCGCTAGATTGGAATAAAGGAAAGGGCCAAATTTACATTTAAATGAAGATATTTAGAGTTTCTTGCATTCCAACCGAGTAGAAGCGGCGGGAGAGATGGACAGGGCTGGCTCTACGGAGGGGAGAGGGGGGAAGGATGAACGTGCGGCGCCAGGCAGGGGGGCAGGCGGACATTTCTGTAATGGTTCTGCATATGCAACATCATTAAAAAGGGGTTTCTGCCCTCTGCTGTTGTGCAGATTTTATGTTTGCAAAGGCAATCCTATAAGTATAGTGCCAACAGTGTATACAGCGCTGTACAGAACTACGAAGGCAGCAAATGACATAATAACCAGCATCCCCCGCCCAAGAGCTTACAATCTTATTCTTAGGATAGTTACCCTTAAGGTGCGATTCTGCACCTGGAATGACAGCACGGGCACTGCTATGCTACGGTGCCAGCTGGGTAAGGGTAGGCACACCTGCGCTTTGTGAAATCCTTGCACCATCTGGGCGGCAGTATGAGGCTCTTGTTACCAGTTTCAATGTCACCACTTGTCTACATCAATAAGTGATGTGTCCTCTCCTGCAGGCGAGCCGCAGGCTGCGCTGGGCGTCCGCTGTCACACACAAACTCATTCCGTACCGGGCTCCGCTCCTTCCACAGGATGGAGAGACGGATCAGCTATCTTGACCCATTTTCTGTTCACATAAATCCTCGGCTGGGGGGATGTGGTTGCGGCTCGGGCGGCGGTGGTGCTATTACTCTATGGGTGGTTCCGGTTAGTAATCTGGGACAGTCCAGTGTGTGTCAAGCAAAAGCCTATGATTGCGGCAGCACATTGAGCCTTCGGTGTCTCCTCCTCCGCCTCGGGTCGCACAATACCTCTAATCTTCAGGAGAAATGTGAGGGTTTCAGCTCAGAATTGCATCCTTTTGTTACAGTGGGATAAAACTGCATTAAGTGCCATTATTTTCTCATTTTACACTTTTCATGTTATTCTTTTGCTTCTCTGTTTGTAAGCAGTAGGGGGCGCAATCCCGCTCGCAGCATCCGTCAGCTTCCGTCAGGATGTCATTGTCACTGCTGTGGTTTGCCTGTATCTTAGTAAGGGGAGACACCCCCACCCACCACCAGCATCTCCGTATAAATAACATTGATGCGAGTCCCCTGGTCTTTCGCTCGTCTGGTAATAAAGCCAAGATCAATGGCATTTGTTATGTATTGCTAATTACTTGTTACTGAATTATTAACTGCATTATCTACTTGTACAAATGTTTCTGCCTCGGTCTCTGAATCACCATTGTTATCAGGTGTGGAACAGCTGCGGACATGGCATTAAATCAGATTACAGATAAAAGGGTCCGTCACTGCTGGAATAAGGGCTCTGCGCAGTCCGCGCCCTGCTGGGGTGATTCTGTGAGCTTGGCGCTCTGTTGGGGCATAATGACGAGTACTCTGACCTCATGCCATGGACTGGGCAATGCAAGAATTAGTACGGGGCTCAGGGGAAGATCTTGCTGTAACTCCTTTACTTCATAGGAATTATTGGATGTGTCATATTATTCGGAATAGGCTTTGCCTTCATCTAAATGAAGCTAAATGCCTGTTTTCTGCTGTTTAATGGAAAAGGACAACGATTGGCCTCCAAATGTATTAACAATACAATGGTGAATGGCGTTAGTGTGTGAAGAATGAGGCGAATGCAAGAGCACACAATGGTGAACAATGGTGTGCTGCTGGGGATCCCGCTCCTCCCACTATATAACTATCAGTCTGTGACTTACTGCTGTCTCCATTCCCCTCCTCACATCATGTCCCTGTCACATGCAGCCCTGTCCTCACTGACTCATCACTCATCTCCTGATATACTCTGTGCTGCTGGGGACCCTGCTCCTCCCACTATATAACTATCAGTCTGTGGCTTCCTGCTGCCTCCATTCACCTGCACTGACACATCCCTCATCTCCTGATATACTCTGTGCTGCTGGGGATCCCGCTCCTCCCACTATATAACTATCAGTCTGTGGCTTCCTGCTGCCTCCATTCACCTGCACTGACACATCCCTCATCTCCTGATATACTCTGTGCTGCTGGGGATCCCGCTCCCCCCACTTCATAACTCTCAGTCTGTGGCTTCCTGCTGCCTCCATTCCCCTCCTCACATCATGTCCCTGCCCCTGTCACATGCAGCACTGTCCTCACTGACACATCCCTCATCTCCTGATATACTCTGTGCTGCTGGGGACCCTGCTCTTCCCACTATATAACTCTCAGTCTGTGGCTTCCTGCTGCCTCCATTCCCCTCCTCACATCATGTCACTGCCCCTGTCACATGCAGCCCTGTCCTCACTGACACATCACTCATCTCCTGATATACTCTGTGCTGCTGGGGACCCTGCTCCTCCCACTATATAACTCTCAGTCTGTGGCTTCCTGCTGCCCCCATTCCCCTCCTCACATCATGTCACTGCCCCTGTCACATGCAGCCCTGTCCTCACTGACACATCACTCATCTCCTGATATACTCTGTGCTGCTGGGGATCCCGCTCCTCCCACTATATAACTATCAGTCTGTGGCTTCCTGCTGCCTCCATTCACCTGCACTGACACATCCCTCATCTCCTGATATACTCTGTGCTGCTGGGGATCCCGCTCCCCCCACTTTATAACTATCAGTGCCAGTAATGAGCGTTTCTGCAGGTGCCAGTAATGAGCGTTTCTGCAGGTGCTGGTGATGAGCGTATCTGTAGGTGCCGGTAATGAGCGTATCTGTAGGTGCCGGTAATAGGCGTTTCTGCAGGTGCCGGTAATGAGCGTTTCTGCAGGTGCCAGTAATGAGCGTTTCTGCAGGTGCCAGTAATGAGCGTTTCTGCAGGTGCCGGTAATGAGCGTTTCTGTAGGTGCCGATAATGAGCGTTTCTGCAGGTGCCGGTAATGGGCGTTTCTGCAGGTGCCGGTAATGGGCGTTTCTGCAGGTGCCAGTAATGAGCGTTTCTGCAGGTGCCGGTAATGAGCGTATCTGCAGGTGCCGGTAATGAGCGTTTCTGCAGGTGCCGGTAATGAGCGTTTCTGTAGGTGCCGGTAATGGGCGTTTCTGCAGGTGCCAGTAATGAGCGTTTCTGCAGGTGCCGGTAATGAGCGTTTCTGCAGGTGCCGGTAATGAGCGTTTCTGCAGGTGCCGGTAATGGGCGTTTCTGCAGGTGCCAGTAATGAGCGTTTCTGCAGGTGCCGGTAATGAGCGTTTCTGCAGGTGCCGTAATGAGCGTTTCTGCAGGTGCCGGTAATGAGCGTTTCTGCAGGTGCCAGTAATGAGCGTTTCTGCAGGTGCCAGTAATGAGCGTTTCTGCAGGTGCCAGTAATGAGCGTTTCTGCAGGTGCCAGTAATGAGCGTTTCTGCAGGTGCCAGTAATGAGCGTTTCTGTAGGTGCCAGTAATGAGCGTTTCTGCAGGTGCCGGTAATGAGCGTTTCTGCAGGTGCCGGTAATGGGCGTTTCTGCAGGTGCCGGTAATGAGCGTTTCTGCAGGTGCCGGTAATGAGCGTTTCTGCAGGTGCCGGTAATGAGCGTTTCTGCAGGTGCCAGTAATGAGCGTTTCTGCAGGTGCCGGTAATGAGCGTTTCTGCAGGTGCCGGTAATGGGCGTTTCTGCAGGTGCCGGTAATGAGCGTTTCTGCAGGTGCCGGTAATGAGCGTTTCTGGAGGTGCCGATAATGAGCGTTTCTGCAGGTGCCAGTAATGAGCGTTTCTGCAGGTGCCAGTAATGAGCGTTTCTGCAGGTGCCGGTAATGAGCGTTTCTGCAGGTGCTGGTGATGAGCGTATCTGTAGGTGCCGGTAATGAGCGTATCTGTAGGTGCCGGTAATAGGCGTTTCTGCAGGTGCCGGTAATGAGCGTTTCTGCAGGTGCCAGTAATGAGCGTATCTGCAGGTGCCGGTAATGAGCGTTTCTGCAGGTGCCGGTAATGAGCGTTTCTGTAGGTGCCGGTAATGGGCGTTTCTGCAGGTGCCAGTAATGAGCGTTTCTGCAGGTGCCAGTAATGAGCGTTTCTGCAGGTGCCGGTAATGAGCGTTTCTGCAGGTGCCGGTAATGGGCGTTTCTGCAGGTGCCAGTAATGAGCGTTTCTGCAGGTGCCGGTAATGAGCGTTTCTGCAGGTGCCGGTAATGAGCGTTTCTGTAGGTGCCGGTAATGAGCGTTTCTGCAGGTGCCGGTAATGAGCGTTTCTGCAGGTGCCGGTAATGAGCGTTTCTGCAGGTGCCAGTAATGAGCGTTTCTGCAGGTGCCAGTAATGAGCGTTTCTGCAGGTGCCGGTAATGAGCGTTTCTGCAGGTGCCAGTAATGAGCGTTTCTGTAGGTGCCGGTAATGAGCGTTTCTGCAGGTGCCGGTAATGAGCGTTTCTGCAGGTGCCAGTAATGAGCGTTTCTGCAGGTGCCGGTAATGAGCGTTTCTGCAGGTGCCGGTAATGGGCGTTTCTGCAGGTGCCGGTAATGAGCGTTTCTGCAGGTGCCAGTAATGAGCGTTTCTGCAGGTGCCGGTAATGAGCGTTTCTGCAGGTGCCGGTAATGGGCGTTTCTGCAGGTGCCAGTAATGAGCGTTTCTGCAGGTGCCGGTAATGAGCGTTTCTGCAGGTGCCGGTAATGAGCGTTTCTGTAGGTGCCGGTAATGAGCGTTTCTGCAGGTGCCGGTAATGAGCGTTTCTGCAGGTGCCGGTAATGAGCGTTTCTGCAGGTGCCAGTAATGAGCGTTTCTGCAGGTGCCAGTAATGAGCGTTTCTGCAGGTGCCGGTAATGAGCGTTTCTGCAGGTGCCAGTAATGAGCGTTTCTGTAGGTGCCGGTAATGAGCGTTTCTGCAGGTGCCGGTAATGAGCGTTTCTGCAGGTGCCGGTAATGAGCGTTTCTGCAGGTGCCGGTAATGAGCGTTTCTGCAGGTGCCGGTAATGAGCGTTTCTGCAGGTGCCGGTAATGAGCGTTTCTGCAGGTGCCGGTAATGAGCGTTTCTGTAGGTGCCGATAATGAGCGTTTCTGCAGGTGCCGGTAATGGGCGTTTCTGCAGGTGCCAGTAATGAGCGTTTCTGCAGGTGCCAGTAATGAGCGTATCTGCAGGTGCCGGTAATGAGCGTTTCTGCAGGTGCCGGTAATGAGCGTTTCTGTAGGTGCCGGTAATGGGCGTTTCTGCAGGTGCCAGTAATGAGCGTTTCTGCAGGTGCCAGTAATGAGCGTTTCTGCAGGTGCCGGTAATGAGCGTTTCTGCAGGTGCCGGTAATGGGCGTTTCTGCAGGTGCCAGTAATGAGCGTTTCTGCAGGTGCCGGTAATGAGCGTTTCTGCAGGTGCCGGTAATGAGCGTTTCTGTAGGTGCCGGTAATGAGCGTTTCTGCAGGTGCCGGTAATGAGCGTTTCTGCAGGTGCCGGTAATGAGCGTTTCTGCAGGTGCCAGTAATGAGCGTTTCTGCAGGTGCCAGTAATGAGCGTTTCTGCAGGTGCCGGTAATGAGCGTTTCTGCAGGTGCCAGTAATGAGCGTTTCTGTAGGTGCCGGTAATGAGCGTTTCTGCAGGTGCCGGTAATGAGCGTTTCTGCAGGTGCCGGTAATGAGCGTTTCTGCAGGTGCCGGTAATGAGCGTTTCTGCAGGTGCCGGTAATGAGCGTTTCTGTAGGTGCCGGTAATGAGCGTTTCTGCAGGTGCCGGTAATGAGCGTTTCTGCAGGTGCCGGTAATGAGCGTTTCTGCAGGTGCCAGTAATGAGCGTTTCTGCAGGTGCCAGTAATGAGCGTTTCTGCAGGTGCCGGTAATGAGCGTTTCTGCAGGTGCCAGTAATGAGCGTTTCTGTAGGTGCCGGTAATGAGCGTTTCTGCAGGTGCCGGTAATGAGCGTTTCTGCAGGTGCCAGTAATGAGCGTTTCTGCAGGTGCCGGTAATGAGCGTTTCTGCAGGTGCCGGTAATGAGCGTTTCTGCAGGTGCCGGTAATGGGCGTTTCTGCAGGTGCCAGTAATGAGCGTTTCTGCAGGTGCCGGTAATGAGCGTTTCTGCAGGTGCCGGTAATGAGCGTTTCTGCAGGTGCCGGTAATGAGCGTTTCTGCAGGTGCCGGTAATGAGCGTTTCTGCAGGTGCCAGTAATGAGCGTTTCTGCAGGTGCCAGTAATGAGCGTTTCTGCAGGTGCCGGTAATGAGCGTTTCTGCAGGTGCCGGTAATGGGCGTTTCTGCAGGTGCCGGTAATGAGCGTTTCTGCAGGTGCCGGTAATGAGCGTTTCTGCAGGTGCCGGTAATGAGCGTTTCTGTAGGTGCCGGTAATGAGCGTTTCTGCAGGTGCCGGTAATGAGCGTTTCTGCAGGTGCCGGTAATGAGCGTTTCTGCAGGTGCCGGTAATGGGCGTTTCTGCAGGTGCCGGTAATGAGCGTTTCTGCAGGTGCCGGTAATGAGCGTTTCTGCAGGTGCCGGTAATGAGCGTTTCTGCAGGTGCCGGTAATGGGCGTTTCTGCAGGTGCCAGTAATGAGCGTTTCTGCAGGTGCCGGTAATGAGCGTTTCTGCAGGTGCCGGTAATGAGCGTTTCTGCAGGTGCCGGTAATGAGCGTTTCTGCAGGTGCCGGTAATGAGCGTTTCTGCAGGTGCCGGTAATGGGCGTTTCTGCAGGTGCCAGTAATGAGCGTTTCTGCAGGTGCCGGTAATGAGCGTTTCTGCAGGTGCCGGTAATGAGCGTTTCTGCAGGTGCCGGTAATGAGCGTTTCTGCAGGTGCCGGTAATGAGCGTTTCTGCAGGTGCCGGTAATGGGCGTTTCTGCAGGTGCCAGTAATGAGCGTTTCTGCAGGTGCCGGTAATGAGCGTTTCTGGAGGTGCCGATAATGAGCGTTTCTGCAGGTGCCAGTAATGAGCGTTTCTGCAGGTGCCAGTAATGAGCGTTTCTGCAGGTGCCGGTAATGAGCGTTTCTGCAGGTGCCGGTGATGAGCGTATCTGTAGGTGCCGGTAATGAGCGTATCTGTAGGTGCCGGTAATAGGCGTTTCTGCAGGTGCCGGTAATGAGCGTTTCTGCAGGTGCCAGTAATGAGCGTTTCTGCAGGTGCCAGTAATGAGCGTTTCTGCAGGTGCCGGTAATGAGCGTTTCTGCAGGTGCCGGTAATGGGCGTTTCTGCAGGTGCCGGTAATGGGCGTTTCTGCAGGTGCCGGTAATGAGCGTTTCTGCAGGTGCCGGTAATGAGCGTTTCTGCAGGTGCCGGTAATGAGCGTTTCTGTAGGTGCCGGTAATGAGCGTTTCTGCAGGTGCCGGTAATGAGCGTTTCTGTAGGTGCCGGTAATGAGCGTTTCTGCAGGTGCCGGTAATGAGCGTTTCTGCAGGTGCCGGTAATGAGCGTTTCTGCAGGTGCCGGTAATGAGCGTTTCTGCAGGTGCCGGTAATGAGCGTTTCTGCAGGTGCCGGTAATGAGCGTTTCTGCAGGTGCCGGTAATGAGCGTTTCTGTAGGTGCCGGTAATGAGCGTTTCTGCAGGTGCCGGTAATGAGCGTTTCTGTAGGTGCCGGTAATGAGCGTTTCTGCAGGTGCCGGTAATGAGCGTTTCTGCAGGTGCCGGTAATGAGCGTTTCTGTAGGTGCCGGTAATGAGCGTTTCTGCAGGTGCCGGTAATGAGCGTTTCTGTAGGTGCCGGTAATGAGCGTTTCTGCAGGTGCCGGTAATGAGCGTTTCTGTAGGTGCCGGTAATGAGCGTTTCTGCAGGTGCCGGTAATGAGCGTTTCTGCAGGTGCCAGTAATGAGCGTTTCTGTAGGTGCCAGTAATGAGCGTTTCTGCAGGTGCCGGTAATGAGCGTTTCTGTAGGTGCCGGTAATGAGCGTTTCTGCAGGTGCCGGTAATGAGCGTTTCTGCAGGTGCCAGTAATGAGCGTTTCTGTAGGTGCCGGTAATGAGCGTTTCTGCAGGTGCCAGTAATGAGCGTTTCTGTAGGTGCCGGTAATGAGCGTTTCTGCAGGTGCCGGTAATGAGCGTTTCTGCAGGTGCCAGTAATGAGCGTTTCTGTAGGTGCCGGTAATGAGCGTTTCTGCAGGTGCCAGTTGTTTCTTTAGGTGCCGGTTCTGCACATTTTGTAGGGAAATGTATAGGGCCTCTTGTGATTGGCTGTTGGAGGTAGTATACGGCACTGAGCAGGTTTACATTGAAATGCAGCCGCTCCGTCGCTGGGGAATACAGATTGGTGGCGAGTGCCCGTTGTCTGGTAGTGACTAATGGTTTCTTGCCAGTGGGCGGCGGCTACTGCTGTGGGTGATATGGGTCATCAGAAGATTTATACCCTGGCGTGAGATTATGTCTTCTGTCCTATATGTAATCTTCCTGGGAAATATACATAACGCATCATTACACACTTCCATCTCCACAGCGCGCGCCGCCATTACCAGCCGACACGTGGGTCTGTGGCCGGACTAGACTGTGTTTGTAAAGGAGCTGGTACTTTATCTCTCTCCAAGGGGAGCGGGGGCCATGCAGCTTTATGCAGCGTGGCCCTCCTTTGGATCTAGCAGAAATAGACTTTCCTACACAATGTAATTCTGCTTTGTATCCCAAAGGCCGCGGGGCTGCGCCGCAGGATCACCTGGCGGCTGTACATGTGCCATTTATACTATATAGTAATAGAAAGTGACCCTGAATCGCACCCTGTCATCATTAATCCGTAGGATTGCAATCACAAATGTCGACACTAGTGTCAAATATTCCAGAATGTCGACATATTCATGTTCATAATGTCAGCGTGTAAAATGTGGACACAGCAATGTCTACATTGCGGACATATGAGCCGTAGGTGTAAGCTGTGGTTAGGGCGAAATACTGTAGTACTGCTGGCATTCTAACTGTAGACATATTGAGCGTGTCGACCACGTCAGTATTCTGTGTGTTGACCTGGTCATGCCAAGCCGTACCAAGTCTGGAAATGTTGGTCTCTAGAAATGCGAGGCAGTGGCGGACCTGTTCGGTACCCTCACCCCAGCCCTTGCAGTATACCATGCCATACCTTCCGCCTGCCCTGGTCTCAGAGATCAGCTGCTCATATTAACCCTATGCGTGTGTCGGACACTTTGTGGTTATTATCTAGAACCGCTCGGCGCTATAGGCCGCCGACTCTCTGTGTAACTTTACATGTGGCAATAAAGGGGTTAATCTGCTTGGCGTGTCCTCCGCTGCCCGGTACTATTTCCATCTGCGCTACAGGCCCACCTCACCCTCCGCCAACACTGCTGTGTATTATCAAAGCATCTCTGGTTCCACAGCTCTTCTGTTTACCCCTCACAGACCCGCCGGGGTTTTACCCCTGGGTGAAAAACACATCAATTATGGAACTGTCAGAAAATAAGTTAGCAGCTTCGATTTCTATAGGGGCGGAGAAAGGAAATGATCTGGAAATAAGATGTGTGAGGTCTGATTTGCAGAGGAAAGAGGGATTTCACGATGAACTCTGTATGGCGGCTCCTATGGGGCAACTAAAGGGGGGAAGGATATTTAGGTATAGAAAGGTTTACCACTGTGTTCTCAGATTATTACCGCACTCTGACATATTTCTCCGGAAGTCTGCTTCTCATTCCTAGTCCCGGAGTACAGACAGTAAGTACATGTACAATAGGTACACAGCAACGCGCGTCACATACAGCCATTTACAGTGTAATCTGCCATTTGACGGACAGTGGCCGTCTGGGATCCCTCTACAGTAATCCCTGTTCTAGTTTCTGCTTGTTAGCCGACCTCTAAGATAGCGGTAACTACAGGGTTAACTAACTTCTATAATGTGGCCTATTGTTTGCGTTCCTGCCCCTCCCCCAAATATCAATGTACTGAGCCCCAGTGCAACAGTGTCAGGACAGTGATACCTCCCCTCTGCCCTCCACCCCCTGCACCCAGCTCCAGCCCCTGCAGTGCGTGGCCAGTTACTGTGGGTTGGGCCTTCAGTGATTGGCCGCACGCTGGACCCAAGCGCTCACGCCCCTCCCCCTCGCAGAGCAGTTGTAGAATTATCCCAACAGGACGGAGGCCATTGCTGCCGGAGGGATGCAAAGTTTCTAGAACATAGTTTACATATCAGGACCTCTTGCTGCTGCGTTCGGAGTTGGTGTAAAACTTTCCCCTGCCTTCCTAATCTTCCAGGCCCCTCCATGGCGGCGGCCAGTGATATGAGGAAGTCCCAGCAGGTCGCCATCTCCATAACCCGAGTTTATTTGCGCTCTCGGTAACGGCCCGCTCCTAGTTCGGAGACGAGTTCTCGCCACCCTCAGGAATATCCCAGAGTAATGAGTTTCTTACCATTCACATAATAATTGTTACAGGCGCTGCGACCGTGGATGTAAATCTGATTTATGGACGGTGTGAATGACATATTAATTTATGAGAGAGGATGAATGACCGGTAATGCGGCACCTCCGCCGCCATCCGATCCCCACGCTGCAAATAATTTGTGTATGATTGTTTCATTTGCCGGAGTTGGAGGCTGAGCGCACGCTCCACTGAGCCTGGATTCATTCGAAATTGGAATTTCTTTAACAATAACACAGAGCTCTGGCAAATATTAAATATCATCTGTTTTATCCGTCCCCCGATATCCATTTGTAGCAGGGGTGGCCCGTCCGCTGCAGAACCCTGCTTTCATCTACAGACCAAAGCCTGCCTGTCTCACGTGTCTGTATACATGTCCTGCATACGTGTCTTTGATGCTCTGACATACGTGTAATATCCCTTACAAAGGAAAGGCTACAATGGAGAAATGCCGGATCAAAGTCCGCGATGCAGATAGAACATTGTTTCCATCCAAGAGAAGGTTTCCCGCGGGTCGCAGCGGCCCCTCCGTGGATTCGGCCCTCATTACATATGGGAAATGATATTGCTGCTGTTTTATGTGGGGGCTGATGAATGACAGAGGCCCATTCCGTACACTTTCATGTTCTGGCGTGGAGAGAACAGTGTGCCCATCTGCAGAGCGTGTGTCATGCGTGTTTCTGGAGTTGAGCACACGCCGGTATCAGTCGAGCACACATTTCATTTGCCACAATGTTCAGTGAGTACAATGAGCAGAAGATATGTGTCCTACTCCCCATTAACCCTCCATTGACTTCAATAATCTCTGAGTTGAAGGTGATAATTCTCCAGCCAATCAAATCCTACCTGCCATTTTTTAAACATAGCTGATTGGCCGGTGCGTTATCATCTCTTTACCAGATACGATACATCTGCCCCAATGGTTTATAAACCAACCGACACACAGTCAGAGGGTACCAGTACAGAGTGGCCCCTATGGGTCGCTGGTGTCTGCAGATCCCCCATGCCTCAGACTGATAAGGGGAGGGGCTACCAGGGAGGCGGTCCTAATAGTATCGGGCAGGCAAATGCACGCCTAGTCTGGGCTCCAGAACGGTCATTTGTGGGAAGGGGATCTCAGGCATGTGGGAGAGGTACAAGTCCCACCTGCCAAATATTATCCACCTTCCTCCAAGACTACTCGTGTCACGGGAGACGTAGGCAGGATAAGGGAGAGCTTACTAGTTGCCTTATTTCCTGGGAACCACAAGCAGCCTCCCCCTAGGTCCTGGGAAAGGTGTGAGGGTGACACATGGTCTGTAGGAATGTACGTTGGGTTGCCCAGCACTGATCAGCAATAATCAGTATTTGTTAGATTAGTGTTTATTCTAGAACCCTCCACCTGTCATATCCCCTCTATCCTCTTTCCTGTCTGGAGTGTCGCTCTAGCTTCTAGCACACTCTGGTCTGTATGTCACTACTGACATACAGACCAGAGTGTGCTAGAAGGCAGCAAATACCTTAGAATGCACTAGGTTAGATAGACTTTCCCCTACATGTAGTGCTGCATCACCGACTGCTTGTTCTGAGGCCTTAGCTGCTGAATGGGATGATACAATCGGCATACTGTACTGTCCAGTAAACATGGATATAAATCATCAGCAAACAGAGGAGGAAACTCTTTCTGTGCATGTCTGGGTTCCTGCGGATGCCGGAACATTGCCCTGCAGTAATACAGCGCACCTGGGGGACAGAATCCTCCTGACATCACTGGAACTGTGTAATAGCTTTTTCTATATCAATGTTTTTTATTGAATTTTCAAGGAAAACAAGAGTCACTGTGTTACAAGGTAATTAAACTAGTGAAACAGGGGAAGAGAAAGGGGACACGGAGGAGATAAAAGGTCAGCGTGGCAGAGAACACACCAGCGCATAGACCGCCCAGGGGCGACGGAGAAACCCTTGTCTCGTCAGCCGTCTTACAATGGAACATTGGGTCTGATTCAGGTTTGTTATCATGCTGCACTGTAGTGGGGCGGATGTAACGTGTGCAGATAGATTAGATTTGGGTGGGGCGTGTCCAAACTGTACTATAAATTGCAGCATGGCTGCATGCAAACACAGCCAGTATCTGCCCTTCACAGAAACAATAAAACCTACTCCCATCGAATCCTTTGCACATGTTACATCTGCCCCGCCTGCAGTTCGGCACGGTATTGTCAGGTTGCTTGATTGTTTTACTTACAGACAGGACTCAGAATGTGAAGGCTACATTGCTGTATGTCAAACAGCCGAACGGTGTTGTATTCCGGGATATTGGGACAGCATTGTTTGCTCGGAAAATAATTAAGAAATTGCTCACTGAACGCTGCCATAATTCTGTTAAAAGTCAATTTCGCGTCCCGACTCGCTGATCTCGATCAGCAATTAAACCGCTCTGTTAGCAGCAATTTATAACGGTTGCTCCTTGATGAAAATATGATTGCATTATCGATCAGCGCGGTCAGCTACATTTAATTGTATAGGGCCTATTGGCAGCCACACACGCGACATGGTTTTGAGTCTAACAATTTTATTTTTGGGGGGGTGAGAGAACACCAACAATGGTGTGGAATGAGCAGATCGATGTACGCCACATTCCTTAAGTTGTCATGTATGTGCGACTTGTCATAATTTGCTGTCACCGCGTGAAGAACAGAGGACAGGTTACAAGGGATGTAGTTGTAGACGGGCCTTCTCCTGCTGTGCTGCCTGCGTGTCACCTTTAGCACTCACAGCGTGACAGCGCAGACTCCGCTGGGAGCCCGGAAACATGATGCACATCCCCAGCGCTGTAATATTTCCCAGCGCTGAGCCAGGAGGGAGCAGCTTCCGACACTAATGCACAGAGAAAGGCAATTTATAAAGGAGAGTGCTTCTATTTACATAGGTTTCTAAATGGAACCCACAAAGTGGAATTGCGGTTTAACCACAGTTTAAAAGGCCATAATTCACACGCTGTGCCCTCCAATTGCTTCCCTTCTGCTCTCAAACAAAAGCAACCTTGAGTGGCTTTAATATGGTGGTTATCGGCGGTACTGACCACTGCAGGAGTGAGACCATTCTGCCGCCGCCCCCGGGGGAGGAGTTAACGGCAGATTTATTAAAGGGACAAAAGGTCACCTGATTAATTAACTTTTTTTTTATTGTTTTATATGATACAACAAATGGTTTGCAATGTTTGTACTATTGTGCATGTTTATGTCGAGAGTTTGTGTGTATGTGCATGTGTGTGTATGTGCATGTGTGTGCACTGCGTCACCTAGTAAGCCTAGAAATAGTTATTTGTACGTAGCTGTTTAGCGCAGCTTGTTCTGATGTTCTGGAGTCTTGGACCTATCAAGGTTTAAAGCATGGGTCTTCAAACTGTGGCCCTCCAGATGTTGTGAAACTACAAATCCCAGCATGCCTTGCCACAGTTTTGCTATAAGGGAGTGTTAAAACTGTGGCAAGGCATGCTGGGATTTGTAGTTTCACAACATCTGGAGGGCCACAGTTTGAAGACCCATGGTTTAAATGATCAGATAGTAAAAATGAAATAGAGTAAAGTGAAGATTATATAAGCAACAAGTACAAATAGAGCTAAACCTTTAATATAATGCCATAAAACTGTTAGTAGTATAACCATAGCCAGTTACGCATTTTGCCACATGGACAGTCATAGCCAGTTATGTGTTTCGCCACATGGACAGTCATAGCTACTGTAGTTATGCGTTTCGCCACATGGACAGTCATAGCAAGATATGTGTTTTCCGACATGGACAGTCATAGCCAGTTATGTGTTTTCCGACATGGACAGTCATAGCCAGATATGCTTTTCGCCACATGGACAGTCATAGCCAGTTATGCGTTTTCCCTCATGGACAGTCATAGCCAGTTATGCGTTTTCCCTCATGGACAGTCATAGCCAGTTATGTGTTTCCCCTAATGGACAGTTATAGCCAGTTATGCGTTTCCCCTAATGGACAGTCCTAGCCAGTTATGCGCTTCGCCACCTGGACAGTTATAGCCAGTTATGCGTTTTGCCACATGGACAGTCATAGCCAGTTATGCGTTTCTCCACATGGACAGTCATAGCCAGTTATGCGTTTCTCCACATGGACAGTCATAGCCAGTTATGTGTTTCCCCTAATGGACAGTCATAGCCAGTTATGTGTTTCCCGACATGGACAGTCATAGCCAGAAATGCGTTTCGCCACATGGACAGTCATAGCCAGTTATGCGTTTCGCCACATGGACAGTCATAGCCAGTTATGTGTTTCCCCTAATGGACAGTCATAGCCAGTTATGCGTTTCTCCACATGGACAGTCATAGCCAGTTATGTGTTTCCCCTAATGGACAGTCATAGCCAGTTATGCGTTTCTCCACATGGACAGTCATAGCCAGTTATGTGTTTCCCCTAATGGACAGTCATAGCCAGTAATGTGTTTCCCGACATGGACAGTCATAGCCAGTTATGCGTTTCTCCAGATGGACAGTCATAGCCAGTTATGTGTTTCCCCTAATGGACAGTCATAGCCAGTTATGCGTTTCTCCACATGGACAGTCATAGCCAGTTATGCGTTTCCCCTAATGGACAGTCATAGCCAGTTATGCGTTTCTCCACATGGACAGTCATAGCCAGTTATGCGTTTCCCCTAATGGACAGTCATAGCCAGTTATGCGTTTCTCCACATGGACAGTCATAGCCAGTTATGTGTTTCCCCTAATGGACAGTCATAGCCAGTTATGCGTTTCTCCACATGGACAGTCATAGCCAGTTATGTGTTTCCCCTAATGGACAGTCATAGCCAGTAATGTGTTTCCCAACATGGACAGTCATAGCCAGTTATGCGTTTCTCCAGATGGACAGTCATAGCCAGTTATGTGTTTCCCCTAATGGACAGTCATAGCCAGTTATGCGTTTCTCCACATGGACAGTCATAGCCAGTTATGCGTTTCCCCTAATGGACAGTCATAGCCAGTTATGCGTTTCTCCACATGGACAGTCATAGCCAGTTATGTGTTTCCCCTAATGGACAGTCATAGCCAGTTATGCGTTTCTCCACATGGACAGTCATAGCCAGTTATGTGTTTCCCCTAATGGACAGTCATAGCCAGTAATGTGTTTCCCGACATGGACAGTCATAGCCAGTTATGCGTTTCTCCAGATGGACAGTCATAGCCAGTTATGTGTTTCCCCTAATGGACAGTCATAGCCAGTTATGCGTTTCTCCACATGGACAGTCATAGCCAGTTATGCGTTTCCCCTAATGGACAGTCATAGCCAGTTATGCGTTTCTCCACATGGACAGTCATAGCCAGTTATGCGTTTCCCCTAATGGACAGTCATAGCCAGTTATGCGCTTCGCCACATGGAAAGTCATAGCCAGTTATGCGTTTTCCCTCATGGACAGTCATAGCCAGTTATGCGTTTCCCCTCATGGAAAGTCATAGCCAGTTATGCGTTTCTCCACATGGACAGTCATAGCCAGTTATGCGTTTCCCCTAATGGACAGTCATAGCCAGTTATGCGTTTCTCCACATGGAAAGTCATAGCCAGTTATGCGTTTCTCCACATGGACAGTCATAGCCAGTTATGCGTTTCCCCTAATGGACAGTCATAGCCAGTTATGCGTTTCCCCTAATGGACAGTCATAGCCAGTTATGCGTTTCCCCTAATGGACAGTCATAGCCAGTTATGTGTTTCCCCTCATGGAAAGTCATAGCCAGTTATGCGTTTCTCCACATGGACAGTCCTAGCCAGTTATGCGTTTCCCCTAATGGACAGTCATAGCCAGTTATGTGTTTTCCGACATGGACAGTCATAGCCAGTTATGCGTTTCGCCACATGGACAGTCATAGCCAGTTATGTGTTTCCCCTAATGGACAGTCATAGCCAGTTATGCGTTTCCCCTAATGGACAGTCATAGCCAGTTATGTGTTTCCCCTCATGGAAAGTCATAGCCAGTTATGCGTTTCTCCACATGGACAGTCCTAGCCAGTTATGCGTTTCCCCTAATGGACAGTCATAGCCAGTTATGTGTTTTCCGACATGGACAGTCATAGCCAGTTATGCGTTTCGCCACATGGACAGTCATAGCCAGTTATGCGTTTTCCCTCATGGACAGTCATAGCCAGTTATGCGTTTCGCCACATGGACAGTCATAGCCAGTTATGCGTTTCGCCACATGGACAGTCATAGCCAGTTATGTGTTTCCCCTAATGGACAGTCATAGCCAGATATGCGTTTCGCCACATGGACAGTCATAGCAAGATATGTGTTTTCCGACATGGACAGTCATAGCCAGTTATGCGTTTCGCCACATGGACAGTCATAGCCAGATACGTATTTCACAATCTGTAGCAGCTTCCCCATGAGATATTTTCCCCTTATGATATGATTTTGTCATATTTTTATTTTCTTCTATTATTAGTTATTCTAACATTGTTAATTTTCTTTTTTCTTTTATGTCTTTTTCTTTAATGTACTAATTTGACCACTGGTTTATTGCTGGCACAGCCTCGCTTCGTTAGCTGCCCTGACCATAAGCTTTTGTTAAACCCAGTCAGTTAGCGAATTTTTTTTTTTTTTTGGCATTTAGACCCAGTGAAAGAATACAATTTCGACCTGATGACCCCAACTAGAGCGTAGTTACTAAATGTACTGAGTCTAGTCACAAATGAATACACTTTATACCCCAGCTTTTTACCCTCCCACCTAGCAGAACAGAGATTACCCTATACCAGAGACCCCTGTGATTCTGGAGTTCTCCCACCACCAATGGGTCCCCCCCCCCCCTCACGCCAAGGCCAGCATTAACAGCGCCCTTGTTACAGAGCGTTCTGTTCTTTCAGAGTCTGGTATTTTCTCAAAATGCAGAGGGACCTTTCATTTTTGGAGTATGAGAGTCCAATGAAAAGGTTTTTCGGGTTCAGTAGTCTGTGTGGGTGGGTTATGGGTGGCCTGGATCTTCAGAAGCATCATGCACGCCCCTTACACTGTAGAGATACCCTGATGTACATTGACCTAGAAGGAGGTCCCGTGGTCACTTTGTACTGGTCATTTCCCAAACAACATCAGTGCATGTAGATGGCATCTGATTTCCTGCATGTGTCGGGGTAACCCGGCAAACTGACCCGCAGTAATTGTTAGACTGCGTGGAAGAACCACCAGTTCTGCACCTGGAAATTCTGGCAATCCGCACCGCTGCACTGGTGTTCACCCCTTATTTTTGCAGAGATTTGCCTATGCAAGTGGCAGGGATAATGAGACGGAGAAGCCTCCTCCAGCGCCTGAGCTGCAATTAGCTGTCAGAGACGCAGAGAAAGATTAGAGCGCTTTAATGGGAGAACTGCCCCCCTCGTGTACGGATATCAATGACTTTGCTTTCAAATAGAAACAATGCGGCATGTTAGCTTCCACCGCGCTCACTTCATCACCCATAGGAGGAATTCCAACGTTCAGCACATATTGACTTCAGTTAGAAGTCTTTTACCCAAGAGTCCTTTCAATGTGCGATGTCTAATTCGGGCGCCCTACTCCCTATGACATCACTGGAGACCTGACCAATGTAACAGTTGACATAAGCAGATAAATAAACGCTGTATTGAGTTATCTGGAAATCATGGACAGGAGCTCGTTCTTGTTTCCAGCTCCCAACCAATGAATCGCGTTGATCATAACAATTCTCAGAGCGGCTCTCTCACAGCCTGGCGCTTTGGGCAATGAAAGAGCAAATCTAAATACACTCATGCGAATAAGCCCTACAAGATGAAAAACATCCTAGCATCTCCGACCCCAGTGGTGGTGACCAGGAGAATAGAAATCTATGCAGCAATTTTAGTTCACATTTGAGACCCATTATGTCAAAGGCGGGAAGTTTACAGCGGCGCTAACGGAAACTAATCACTTTCTGTTTCTCTTTTACATAAAAAGATGCAAAGCAACTGGGAATGAGCAGTCAGACATGAGCACTGATGTGCTAGGCCCGTCTCTGCATATGGCAGCCTGATATGTCTGTCAGTATCTTAAAAACTAGTTTTTACCAATAAGGTATCTCAGGTGGTGCAGAGGTCTGGTCGTGCTGTGGCTTGGAGGATTGTTAGTCCTGCACACTGCTCTCAGTCCATAGTATGCTCAGATCTCCCAGCACGTGCAGGGAATCGCTTCCCTGAAGCGCTCAGTTTCAGCAAACCCTCTCAGCACAATAGTACTCCGACTGCTTCTCAAACCTCTCTACAAAACTCCAACATGGGCACAAGCAGCCATGTTAGATTCTGTCACATGACTTTCATCTACCAATCACAGTGGTGTTTGCATACAGCTGACTGCAGACAGTGCAGTGAAACATAGATGGGTCAGGGCTGGCAGCAGACTGCTGTATAACATAGATGGGTCAGGGCTGGCGGCAGACTGCTGTATAACATACCTGGGTCAGGGCTGGCGGCAGACTGCTGTATAACATAGATGGGTCAGGGCTGGAGGCAGACTGCTGTATAACATAGATGGGTCAGGGCTGGAGGCAGACTGCTGTATAACATAGATGGGTCAGGGCTGGAGGCAGACTGCTGTATAACATAGCTGGGTCAGGGCTGGCAGCAGACTGCTGTATAACATACCTGGGTCAGGGCTGGAGGCAGACTGCTGTATAACATAGCTGGGTCAGGGCAGGAGGCAGACTGCTGTATAACATACCTGGGTCAGGGCTGGCGGCAGACTGCTGTATAACATAGATGGGTCAGGGCTGGTAGCAGACTGCTGTATAACATAGATGGGTCAGGGCTGGAGGCAGACTGCTGTATAACATAGATGGGTCAGGGCTGGAGGCAGACTGCTGTATAACATAGATGGGTCAGGGCTGGAGGCAGACTGCTATATAACATAGATGGGTCAGGGCTGGAGGCAGACTGCTGTATAACATAGCTGGGTCAGGGCTGGCAGCAGACTGCTGTATAACATACCTGGGTCAGGGCTGGAGGCAGACTGCTGTATAACATAGATGGGTCAGGGCTGGAGGCAGACTGCTGTATAACATAGATGGGTCAGGGCTGGCAGCAGACTGCTATATAACATACCTGGGTCAGGGCTGGAGGCAGACTGCTGTATAACATAGATGGGTCAGGGCTGGCGGCAGACTGCTGTATAACATAGATGGGTCAGGGCTGGAGGCAGACTGCTGTATAACATAGCTGGGTCAGGGCTGGCAGCAGACTGCTGTATAACATAGATGGGTCAGGGCTGGTGGCAGACTGCTGTATAACATAGATGGGTCAGGGCTGGCAGCAGACTGCTGTATAACATACCTGGGTCAGGGCTGGCGGCAGACTGCTGTATAACATAGATGGGTCAGGGCTGGAGGCAGACTGCTGTATAACATAGCTGGGTCAGGGCTGGCAGCAGACTGCTGTATAACATAGATGGGTCAGGGCTGGCTGTAGACTGCTGTATAACATACCTGGGTCAGGGCTGTCAGCAGACTGCTGTATAACATACCTGGGTCAGTGCTGTCAGCAGGCTGCTGTATAACATAGCTGGGTCAGGGCTGGCAGCAGACTGCTGTATAACATAGATGGGTCAGGGCTGGAGGCAGACTGCTGTATAACATAGATGGGTCAGGGCTGGCAGCAGACTTGCTGTATAACATACCTGGGTCAGGGCTGGCAGCAGACTGCTGTATAACATAGATGGGTCAGGGCTGGCAGCAGACTGCTGTATAACATATCTGGGTCAGGGCTGGCAGCAGACTGCTGTATAACATAGCTGGGTCAGGGCTGGAGGCAGACTGCTGTATAACATACCTGGGTCAGGGCTGGCGGCAGACTGCTGTATAACATAGCTGGGTCAGGGCTGGCAGCAGACTGCTGTATAACATAGCTGGGTCAGGGCTGGCAGCAGACTGCTGTATAACATACCTGGGTCAGGGCTGGCAGCAGACTGCTGTATAACATAGCTGGGTCAGGGCTGGCAGCAGACTGCTGTATAACATAGCTGGGTCAGGGCTGGCAGCAGACTGCTGTATAACATACCTGGGTCAGGGCTGGCGGCAGACTGCTGTATAACATACCTGGGTCAGGGCTGGAGGCAGACTGCTGTATAACATACCTGGGTCAGGGCTGGAGGCAGACTGCTGTATAACATAGCTGGGTCAGGGCTGGCAGCAGACTGCTGTATAACATAGATGGGTCAGGGCTGTCAGCAGACTGCTGTATAACATATCTGGGTCAGGGCTGGCAGCAGACTGCTGTATAAGATAGCTGGGTCAGGGCTGGTGGCAGACTGCTGTATAACATAGCTGGGTCAGGGCTGGCAGCAGACTGCTGTATAACATAGCTGGGTCAGGGCTGGCAGCAGACTGCTGTATAACATAGCTGGGTCAGGGCTGGCGGCAGACTGCTGTATAACATACCTGGGTCAGGGCTGGCAGCAGACTGCTGTATAACATAGCTGGGTCAGGGCTGGCGACAGACTGCTGTATAACATAGCTGGGTCAGGGCTGGAGGCAGACTGCTGTATAACATAGATGGGTCAGGGCTGGCAGCAGACTGCTGTATAACATAGATGGGTCAGGGCTGGCAGCAGACTGCTGTATAACATACCTGGGTCAGGGCTGGAGGCAGACTGCTGTATAACATACCTGGGTCAGGGCTGGCGGCAGACTGCTGTATAACATAGCTGGGTCAGGGCTGGAGGCAGACTGCTGTATAACATACCTGGGTCAGGGCTGGCGGCAGACTGCTGTATAACATAGATGGGTCAGGGCTGTCAGCATACTGCTGTATAACATAGATGGGTCAGGGCTGGAGGCAGACTGCTGTATAACATAGATGGGTCAGGGCTGGCAGCAGACTGCTGTATAACATAGATGGGTCAGGGCTGTCAGCATACTGCTGTATAACATAGATGGGTCAGGGCTGGAGGCAGACTGCTGTATAACATAGATGGGTCAGGGCTGGAGGCAGACTGCTGTATAACATAGCTGGGTCAGGGCTGGCAGCAGACTGCTGTATAACATAGCTGGGTCAGGGCTGGCAGCAGACTGCTGTATAACATAGCTGGGTCAGGGCTGGAGGCAGACTGCTGTATAACATAGATGGGTCAGGGCTGGAGGCAGACTGCTGTATAACATAGCTGGGTCAGGGCTGGAGGCAGACTGCTGTATAAGATAGCTGGGTCAGGGCTGTCAGCAGACTGCTGTATAACAGATGGGTCAGGGCTGGCGGCAGACTGCTGTATAACATACCTGGGTCAGGGCTGGCAGCAGACTGCTGTATAACATAGATGGGTCAGGGCTGTCAGCAGACTGCTGTATAACATAGATGGTTCAGGGCTGGAGGCAGACTGCTGTATAACATAGATGGGTCAGGGCTGGAGGCAGACTGCTGTATAACATAGCTGGGTCAGGGCTGTCAGCATACTGCTGTATAACATAGATGGGTCAGGGCTGGAGGCAGACTGCTGTATAACATAGATGGGTCAGGGCTGGAGGCAGACTGCTGTATAACATAGATGGGTCAGGGCTGTCAGCAGACTGCTGTATAACATAGATCGGTCAGGGCTGGAGGCAGACTGCTGTATAACATACCTGGGTCAGGGCTGGCAGCAGACTGCTGTATAACATAGATGGGTCAGGGCTGTCAGCATACTGCTGTATAACATAGATGGGTCAGGGCTGGAGGCAGACTGCTGTATAACATAGATGGGTCAGGGCTGTCAGCAGACTGCTGTATAACATAGATCGGTCAGGGCTGGAGGCAGACTGCTGTATAACATACCTGGGTCAGGGCTGGCAGCAGACTGCTGTATAACATAGATGGGTCAGGGCTGGCAGCAGACTGCTGTATAACATAGCTGGGTCAGGGCGGGCAGCAGACTGCTGTATAACATAGCTGGGTCAGGGCTGGCGGCAGACTGCTGTATAACATAGATGGGTCAGGGCTGGCAGCAGACTGCTGTATAACATATCTGGATCAGGGCTGGCAGCAGACTGCTGTATAACATAGCTGGGTCAGGGCTGGAGGCAGACTGCTGTATAACATACCTGGGTCAGGGCTGGCAGCAGACTGCTGTATAACATAGATGGGTCAGGGCTGGAGGCAGACTGCTGTATAACATAGATGGGTCAGGGCTGGCAGCAGACTGCTGTATAAGATAGCTGGGTCAGGGCTGTCAGCATAGTGCTGTATAGATGGGTCAGGGCTGTCAGCATACTGCTGTATAACATAGATGGGTCAGGGCTGGCGGCAGACTGCTGTATAACATACCTGGGTCAGGGCTGGAGGCAGACTGCTGTATAACATAGATGGGTCAGGGCTGGAGGCAGACTGCTATATAACATAGATGGGTCAGGGCTGGAGGCAGACTGCTATATAACATAGATGGGTCAGGGCTGGCAGCAGACTGCTGTATTACATACCTGGGTCAGGGCTGGCAGCAGACTGCTGTATAACATAGCTGGGTCAGGGCTGGCAGCAGACTGCTGTATAACATACCTGGGTCAGGGCTGGAGGCAGACTGCTGTATAACATAGATGGGTCAGGGCTGGAGGCAGACTGCTATATAACATAGATGGGTCAGGGCTGGAGGCAGACTGCTGTATAACATAGCTGGGTCAGGGCTGGCAGCAGACTGCTGTATAACATACCTGGGTCAGGGCTGGAGGCAGACTGCTGTATAACATATCTGGATCAGGGCTGGCAGCAGACTGCTGTATAACATAGCTGGGTCAGGGCTGGAGGCAGACTGCTGTATAACATACCTGGGTCAGGGCTGGCAGCAGACTGCTGTATAACATAGATGGGTCAGGGCTGGAGGCAGACTGCTGTATAACATAGATGGGTCAGGGCTGGCAGCAGACTGCTGTATAAGATAGCTGGGTCAGGGCTGTCAGCATAGTGCTGTATAGATGGGTCAGGGCTGTCAGCATACTGCTGTATAACATAGATGGGTCAGGGCTGGAGGCAGACTGCTGTATAACATACCTGGGTCAGGGCTGGAGGCAGACTGCTGTATAACATAGATGGGTCAGGGCTGGAGGTAGACTGCTATATAACATAGATGGGTCAGGGCTGGAGGCAGACTGCTATATAACATAGATGGGTCAGGGCTGGCAGCAGACTGCTGTATTACATACCTGGGTCAGGGCTGGCAGCAGACTGCTGTATAACATAGCTGGGTCAGGGCTGGCAGCAGACTGCTGTATAACATACCTGGGTCAGGGCTGGAGGCAGACTGCTGTATAACATAGATGGGTCAGGGCTGGAGGCAGACTGCTATATAACATAGATGGGTCAGGGCTGGAGGCAGACTGCTGTATAACATAGCTGGGTCAGGGCTGGCAGCAGACTGCTGTATAACATACCTGGGTCAGGGCTGGAGGCAGACTGCTGTATAACATAGATGGGTCAGGGCTGGAGGCAGACTGCTGTATAACATAGATGGGTCAGGGCTGGCAGCAGACTGCTATATAACATACCTGGGTCAGGGCTGGAGGCAGACTGCTGTATAACATAGATGGGTCAGGGCTGGCGGCAGACTGCTGTATAACATAGATGGGTCAGGGCTGGAGGCAGACTGCTATATAACATAGCTGGGTCAGGGCTGGCAGCAGACTGCTGTATAACATAGATGGGTCAGGGCTGGCTGTAGACTGCTGTATAACATACCTGGGTCAGGGCTGTCAGCAGACTGCTGTATAACATACCTGGGTCAGTGCTGTCAGCAGGCTGCTGTATAACATAGCTGGGTCAGGGCTGGCAGCAGACTGCTGTATAACATAGATGGGTCAGGGCTGGAGGCAGACTGCTGTATAACATAGATGGGTCAGGGCTGGCAGCAGACTTGCTGTATAACATACCTGGGTCAGGGCTGGCAGCAGACTGCTGTATAACATAGATGGGTCAGGGCTGGCAGCAGACTGCTGTATAACATATCTGGGTCAGGGCTGGCAGCAGACTGCTGTATAACATAGCTGGGTCAGGGCTGGAGGCAGACTGCTGTATAACATACCTGGGTCAGGGCTGGCGGCAGACTGCTGTATAACATAGCTGGGTCAGGGCTGGCAGCAGACTGCTGTATAACATAGCTGGGTCAGGGCTGGCAGCAGACTGCTGTATAACATACCTGGGTCAGGGCTGGCAGCAGACTGCTGTATAACATAGCTGGGTCAGGGCTGGCAGCAGACTGCTGTATAACATAGCTGGGTCAGGGCTGGCAGCAGACTGCTGTATAACATACCTGGGTCAGGGCTGGCGGCAGACTGCTGTATAACATACCTGGGTCAGGGCTGGAGGCAGACTGCTGTATAACATACCTGGGTCAGGGCTGGAGGCAGACTGCTGTATAACATAGCTGGGTCAGGGCTGGCAGCAGACTGCTGTATAACATAGCTGGGTCAGGGCTGTCGGCAGACTGCTGTATAACATATCTGGGTCAGGGCTGGCAGCAGACTGCTGTATAAGATAGCTGGGTCAGGGCTGGTGGCAGACTGCTGTATAACATAGCTGGGTCAGGGCTGGCAGCAGACTGCTGTATAACATAGCTGGGTCAGGGCTGGCAGCAGACTGCTGTATAACATAGCTGGGTCAGGGCTGGCGGCAGACTGCTGTATAACATACCTGGGTCAGGGCTGGCAGCAGACTGCTGTATAACATAGCTGGGTCAGGGCTGGCGACAGACTGCTGTATAACATAGCTGGGTCAGGGCTGGCAGCAGACTGCTGTATAACATAGCTGGGTCAGGGCTGGCAGCAGACTACTGTATAACATAGCTGGGTCAGGGCTGGCGGCAGACTGCTGTATAACATAGCTGGGTCAGGGCTGGCAGCAGACTGCTGTATAACATACCTGGGTCAGGGCTGGCGGCAGACTGCTGTATAACATACCTGGGTCAGGGCTGGAGGCAGACTGCTGTATAACATAGCTGGGTCAGGGCTGGAGGCAGACTGCTGTATAACATACCTGGGTCAGGGCTGGAGGCAGACTGCTGTATAACATACATGGGTCAGGGCTGGCAGCAGACTGCTGTATAACATAGATGGGTCAGGGCTAGCAGCAGACTGCTGTATAACATAGCTGGGTCAGGGCTGGCAGCAGACTGCTGTATAACATAGCTGGGTCAGGGCTGGCGGCAGACTGCTGTATAACATAGCTGGGTCAGGGCTGGCAGCAGACTGCTGTATAACATAGATGGGTCAGGGCTGTCAGCAGACTGCTGTATAAGATAGCTGGGTCAGGGCTGGAGGCAGACTGCTGTATAACATAGATGGGTCAGGGCTGTCAGCAGACTGCTGTATAACATACCTGGGTCAGGGCTGTCAGCAGACTGCTGTATAAGATAGCTGGGTCAGGGCTGGAGGCAGACTGCTGTATAACATAGATGGGTCAGGGCTGGCAGCAGACTGCTGTATAACATAGATGGGTCAGGGCTGTCAGCAGACTGCTGTATAACATAGATGGGTCATGGCTGGAGGCAGACTGCTGTATAACATAGATGGGTCAGGGCTGTCAGCAGACTGCTGTATAACATAGCTGGGTCAGGGCTGTCAGCAGACTGCTGTATAAGATAGCTGGGTCAGGGCTGGAGGCAGACTGCTATATAACATAGCTGGGTCAGGGCTGGCAGCAGACTGCTGTATAACATAGATGGGTCAGGGCTGTCAGCAGACTGCTATATAACATAGCTGGGTCAGGGCTGGCAGCAGACTGCTGTATAACATAGATGGGTCAGGGCTGTCAGCAGACTGCTGTATAAGATAGCTGGGTCAGGGCTGGAGGCAGACTGCTATATAACATAGCTGGGTCAGGGCTGGAGGCAGACTGCTATATAACATAGCTGGGTCAGGGCTGGAGGCAGACTGCTGTATAACATAGCTGGGTCAGGGCTGGCAGCAGACTGCTGTATAACATAGATGGGTCAGGGCTGTCAGCAGACTGCTGTATAAGATAGCTGGGTCAGGGCTGGAGGCAGACTGCTATATAACATAGCTGGGTCAGGGCTGGAGGCAGACTGCTATATAACATAGCTGGGTCAGGGCTGGAGGCAGACTGCTGTATAACATAGCTGGGTCAGGGCTGGAGGCAGACTGCTGTATAACATACCTGGGTCAGGGCTGGCGGCAGACTGCTGTATAACATAGCTGGGTCAGGGCTGGCAGCAGACTGCTGTATAACATAGCTGGGTCAGGGCTGGCAGCAGACTGCTGTATAACATACCTGGGTCAGGGCTGGCAGCAGACTGCTGTATAACATAGCTGGGTCAGGGCTGGCAGCAGACTGCTGTATAACATAGCTGGGTCAGGGCTGGAGGCAGACTGCTGTATAACATACCTGGGTCAGGGCTGGCGGCAGACTGCTGTATAACATAGCTGGGTCAGGGCTGGCAGCAGACTGCTGTATAACATAGCTGGGTCAGGGCTGGCAGCAGACTGCTGTATAACATACCTGGGTCAGGGCTGGCAGCAGACTGCTGTATAACATAGCTGGGTCAGGGCTGGCAGCAGACTGCTGTATAACATAGCTGGGTCAGGGCTGGCAGCAGACTGCTGTATAACATACCTGGGTCAGGGCTGGCGGCAGACTGCTGTATAACATACCTGGGTCAGGGCTGGAGGCAGACTGCTGTATAACATACCTGGGTCAGGGCTGGAGGCAGACTGCTGTATAACATAGCTGGGTCAGGGCTGGCAGCAGACTGCTGTATAACATAGATGGGTCAGGGCTGTCGGCAGACTGCTGTATAACATATCTGGGTCAGGGCTGGCAGCAGACTGCTGTATAAGATAGCTGGGTCAGGGCTGGTGGCAGACTGCTGTATAACATAGCTGGGTCAGGGCTGGCAGCAGACTGCTGTATAACATAGCTGGGTCAGGGCTGGCAGCAGACTGCTGTATAACATAGCTGGGTCAGGGCTGGCGGCAGACTGCTGTATAACATACCTGGGTCAGGGCTGGCAGCAGACTGCTGTATAACATAGCTGGGTCAGGGCTGGCGACAGACTGCTGTATAACATAGCTGGGTCAGGGCTGGCAGCAGACTGCTGTATAACATAGCTGGGTCAGGGCTGGCAGCAGACTACTGTATAACATAGCTGGGTCAGGGCTGGCGGCAGACTGCTGTATAACATAGCTGGGTCAGGGCTGGCAGCAGACTGCTGTATAACATACCTGGGTCAGGGCTGGCGGCAGACTGCTGTATAACATACCTGGGTCAGGGCTGGAGGCAGACTGCTGTATAACATAGCTGGGTCAGGGCTGGAGGCAGACTGCTGTATAACATACCTGGGTCAGGGCTGGAGGCAGACTGCTGTATAACATACATGGGTCAGGGCTGGCAGCAGACTGCTGTATAACATAGATGGGTCAGGGCTAGCAGCAGACTGCTGTATAACATAGCTGGGTCAGGGCTGGCAGCAGACTGCTGTATAACATAGCTGGGTCAGGGCTGGCGGCAGACTGCTGTATAACATAGCTGGGTCAGGGCTGGCAGCAGACTGCTGTATAACATAGATGGGTCAGGGCTGTCAGCAGACTGCTGTATAAGATAGCTGGGTCAGGGCTGGAGGCAGACTGCTGTATAACATAGATGGGTCAGGGCTGTCAGCAGACTGCTGTATAACATACCTGGGTCAGGGCTGTCAGCAGACTGCTGTATAAGATAGCTGGGTCAGGGCTGGAGGCAGACTGCTGTATAACATAGATGGGTCAGGGCTGGCAGCAGACTGCTGTATAACATAGATGGGTCAGGGCTGTCAGCAGACTGCTGTATAACATAGATGGGTCATGGCTGGAGGCAGACTGCTGTATAACATAGATGGGTCAGGGCTGTCAGCAGACTGCTGTATAACATACCTGGGTCAGGGCTGTCAGCAGACTGCTGTATAAGATAGCTGGGTCAGGGCTGGAGGCAGACTGCTATATAACATAGCTGGGTCAGGGCTGGCAGCAGACTGCTGTATAACATAGATGGGTCAGGGCTGTCAGCAGACTGCTATATAACATAGCTGGGTCAGGGCTGGCAGCAGACTGCTGTATAACATAGCTGGGTCAGGGCTGGCAGCAGACTGCTGTATAACATAGATGGGTCAGGGCTGGAGGCAGACTGCTGTATAACATAGATGGGTCAGGGCTGGAGGCAGACTGCTGTATAACATAGATGGGTCAGGGCTGGAGGCAGACTGCTGTATAACATAGATGGGTCAGGGCTGGCAGCAGACTACTGTATAACATAGATGGGTCAGGGCTGTCAGCAGACTACTGTATAACATAGCTGGGTCAGGGCTGTCAGCAGACTGCTGTATAACATAGATGGGTCAGGGCTGGCAGCAGACTACTGTATAACATAGATGGGTCAGGGCTGTCAGCAGACTACTGTATAACATAGCTGGGTCAGGGCTGTCAGCAGACTGCTGTATAACATAGCTGGGTCAGGGCTGTCAGCAGACTGCTGTATAACATAGATGGGTCAGGGCTGGAGGCAGACTGCTGTATAACATAGATGGGTCAGGGCTGGCGGCAGACTGCTGTATAACATAGATGGGTCAGGGCTGGCGGCAGACTGCTGTATAACATACCTGGGTCAGGGCTGGCAGCAATCAAACAGTATTATATTACATTACTGGGGTATTCCCAAAGAAGGAGATGGAGCGCTTTATCTTGCTTGGTCCTAGACATTCTAGAGGTCATTGTCCAGCATCACACAGCACATGCGTGTGCTGCTACTAGCCACCCATCATCCATGCAATTATCACGGCCCTGGTCACACAGCTGCCAATGAGTACACGCATGCTGGTGATGGACTATATGGTAACTTTGCAGACAAGTATTAGGCCATACATGCAGTTTCCAGGCCGTCTGCTTTGTGCCACAGACTTGGCAGATGGATTGATAGACATCTATCACATGCACAATGCTGATGTTCCTGGGGCTGGGAGGGGACAAGTCCATAAAAGGGCTTTCTCACTGTTTTTGTCAGCAACCCCCCCCCCCCCCCCCCCCCTATCATCCAGTTAATTTAGGTACAAAAACTGAGAGCGGAGCCTGTGGGACGCTTCCGACTGGAGAAAAATGAGATGGAGAAATTGGCTGGTTCACAAAGTGAATGTCCGCTGTGTCCATTCTATTCAGTGATGAGGGAAGGGGGAGAACAGAGGCTTCCATCCGTCCCTCACAGCGAGAGGCCAGAAATGCTTTCCCTTTATGTCTTCCTGCGGCCATCAGGCAGCAGACAGTAATATGGAGTTTTGGGGAAAAGATCAGTAGCGGCCTATTGTCTCCTCTCCCTGTAGCTGTCTGTATCCAGTGCGGCCATTATCTCTTCATGTTGCTGTAATTGGAGGTATTATCTCCTTTCTGTATTGTGTATTTCCAGACTTGTAACTCAGCAGCGGGAATCTCTGCTATAGAACAGGTGTAAAAGAAAGGACACTTATCACCTGAGACGGCCAGCTGGACCTCCGTTATATAACACTCACCATATATATATATATATATATATATATACTGTTTATGTGTCACAACTTTTGTTATTTTATCTGTTTACCGTTCCAGTTCTATGATAAAGAGCAGACCGTCGGCTTTCATTTGCGGGTGTGACTTCCCACATTTGGGAAGGGGTTAGGAATTACAGATGTTCAAGAAGGCAAAAGGTCTGAAGGTGATTCCAAGGGAAGATTTCATTGGGGTTCAGGCTTATCGAGCAAAAAATCTAGTAGGCCTTGCACCTAATTTTAGGTTACCGCGGGTTTGCGCACTCCTGATACCCGCTGTATTCAATTAAAAGAAATGGTTGCAGGGATTTCAACCCTAAAAGCCCCACAACGAGGGGGGGGGGGGATACTTGCCCCTCCAGTGTTCTCTCCACCTTTGCACTGGTGAGGGGGCTGCTGGGAGATGTAGTTCTCCTAGCTGCTGCCTTTGGGGAGGATCACACATACATGGGAGGAGTAATATGTAAGATACAGCCCTAGTGTCCCTGAGGAGGCAGTCTGGGCACTGAGAAACGCGTTGTGTCAGAGTATAGTGTTACAGACCGCTTCTAATTAGGGAGTAGCCTACCCGGGCCTTAGGCAGCCGTCTCTGGGCAGATGTAGCTAAGAGCGGCCCGGAACAGAGTGATGGGGAGATAAAGGTACGGAGAGGGCACAAAACGTCACATGTCACATGTTCTGTAACACGGTGGTGGTGATGTGATGGCGTGGGCACAAACTGCCTCATGTCACATGTTCTGTAACACGTGGTGGTGGTGGTGGTGGTGGTAGTGTGATGGCATGGGTACGGAGTGGGCACAAACTGCCTCTTGTCACATGTTCTGTAACACGGTGGTGGTGGTAGTGTGATGGCGTGGGCACAGGTGGCTTCTAGCGGTGATGTGACAGAAATGTATAGGGACTTCTTATATGCAGCCACGTTCAGCAAAGGTAATTGCTGGCACTTTACAGTACAGAAGGACTATGCCCCGTTATAATGTAAGGTCACGACCAGGGCCCTCTGTCCTCATGTGCTTCTCCTTCCCCTATTTCTATTATAGTCCCCAGATCGCTGCCTATCCCCCGGTTGGTGCCTAATTGGGTACTCTGACCACTCATGCAGCAATGTGTGTATATCTGATATTTGGCCTACATTGTCTTGTGCTGTAAATGGCTTTTTTCTTATTTGCCCATTGTTTATGTACTTTGTTATATGCTGCGGAACCATGTCGGGGTTAATAATAATATCTGACATACACATGTTATTACTGTGCTGTGTGTCCTTGTGTGCCTCCTGCTATCTGTCTGCAGCCGGCTGCCTCGTCCGGAGCAAGATGCTACTCTGAGTAGACAAAGTGGAATGGCAGCTTTACAGTCTTGCTCTACACTTGGCTGCAGACTTACCATAGCTTTTCTGACCCATGTGGGACACCATCAGGTCTTACAGGTGTGGGAGGAGCCTCAGCTGACCGTCCTGGAGGGGGAGGAGGAATGTCAGGATGACACTGAACGGCTAATGCCCGGTACACACCAGGACGGTGGTGCTCGTGAGCGGGTCCTCACAGGAACGTACGACCCGCTCACAAGCTGATGGCGCCGCGACCCGCAGCGAATTTGCCCCAAATGTGATCACGATCCAATCGTGACCCGCACCCACTACATTGGTAGTTTCTGAGATCCTACCTGCAGCAGGTAGGATCTCAGAAAAGACCGATCCGCGGGGCCGCGCGTCAGATCAAAAGGGCAGCAAAATGGCCCAAAACTTGGCCGATTTACATACAATCGGTCCAGATAGTATCTAAATTGGCTTGTTTTGGGCCATATGGTCCTGGTTTCCCTCAGTTTTGCATTCCATGTATCTCACCCTTAGTGGTCACTGTGGAACAATCTCCGTTATACCTGACTGAGCACCTGGTTATTTGTATTTGGAGTGAGGATTTGTGTGTAACTTGTAGCAGGCTGGTCTGTGCGTCTCTCCGGTATAGAAGTCTGGTACACCGGCAGAAAATACAGTAGGAGGTTAGTGCAGGTCATGCGGAACAAGTCTGCAACCAGCTCCCAGATCTGGCCAATAATTGAGGTCGCTTGTATTGCAATTAGAGTCAGCTGAAGGGCACTCACCCGTACTGCGCCACACTGCCTCTTACACGTATTACACGGGCTCGCTGGCGGGGATGGGGATTAATATTTACATGACAAAAGTTTGATTCTATCCATTTGTGACATCTTCATTTGCTGTCAGAAAGTCTAATTCAGAAGCTTATTAGTATTCTCAAGGCTTAATCTATATATAGAGGTGTAAGTAATAGAATGTAAGCTGTGTGCTCCACAGTGGGGTATCTATGATGGTTCCAGGGGACCCTGCACCCACTATACTGTACCTTCCTTTCTGGTGTCCAGCAGCTGCAGCCCTGTAATATCGCCAGTACGCGTGTACTGTAGATGGTAACCTCGATAGTGTGGCACCATCTGCAAGGGTACCATCGATGGCGTCACCCACCTCTGCTTTATAATTGATTAGGCTGTGGGAGAATGAGACCATGGAAGTGCAGATTTATGGGAGTGTCGGGGGCGGGGCTAAGCGCATTGTTCCAGTGCCTTGCCATTGGATGAGAGTTGGGGGTTAGCCTGAGATATGGTATTGATATGCACTAGTTGTGCAAGACCAGAATGTCCGCTCCCCCGATAGGTAATATGTGGGGGGCTATACACCTAGAGATGGCACTAGTTGTGCAAGACCAGAATGTCCGCTCCCCCGATAGGTAATATGTGGGGGGCTATACACCTAGAGATGGCACTAGTTGTGCAAGACCAGAATGTCCGCTCCGCCGATAGGTAGTAAGTGAGGGGCTATACACCTAGAGATGGCACTAGTTGTGCAAGACCAGAATGTCCGCTCCCCCGATAGGTAATATGTGGGGGGCTATACACCTAGAGATGGCACTAGTTGTGCAAGACCAGAATGTCCGCTCCGCCGATAGGTAGTAAGTGAGGGGCTATACACCTAGAGATGGCACTAGCTGTGCAAGGCCAGAATGTCCGCTCTCCTGATAGGTAGTATGTGGGGGGCTATACACCTGGAGATGGCACTAGTTGTGCAAGGCCAGAATGTCCGCTCTCCTGATAGGTAGTATGTGGGGGGCTATACACCTAGAGATGGCACTAGCTGTGCAAGGCCAGAATGTCCGCTCCGCCGATAGGTAGTAAGTGAGGGGCTATACACCTAGAGATGGCACTAGCTGTGCAAGGCCAGAATGTCCGCTCTCCTGATAGGTAGTATGTGGGGGGCTATACACCTGGAGATGGCACTAGTTGTGCAAGGCCAGAATGTCCGCTCTCCTGATAGGTAGTATGTGGGGGGCTATACACCTAGAGATGGCACTAGTTGTGCAAGGCCAGAATGTCCGCTCCCCTGATAGGTAGTATGTTGGGGGGCTATGCACCTAGAGATGGCACTAGTTGTGCAAGACCAGAATGTCCGCTCCCCTGATAGGTAGTATGTGGGGGGCTATACACCTGGAGATGGCACTAGCTGTGCAAGGCCAGAATGTCCGCTCTCCTGATAGGTAGTATGTGGGGGGCTATACACCTGGAGATGGCACTAGTTGTGCAAGACCAGAATGTCCGCTCCCCTGATAGGTAGTATGTGGGGGGCTATACACCTGGAGATGGCACTAGCTGTGCAAGGCCAGAATGTCCGCTCTCCTGATAGGTAGTATGTGGGGGGCTATACACCTGGAGATGGCACTAGTTGTGCAAGGCCAGAATGTCCGCTCTCCTGATAGGTAGTATGTGGGGGGCTATACACCTAGAGATGGCACTAGTTGTGCAAGGCCAGAATGTCCGCTCCCCTGATAGGTAGTATGTGGGGGGCTATACACCTAGAGATGGCACTAGTTGTGCAAGGCCAGAATGTCCGCTCCCCCGATAGGTAGTATGTTGGGGGGCTATACACCTAGAGATGGCACTAGCTGTGCAAGGCCAGAATGTCCACTCCCCTGATAGGTAGTATGTTGGGGGGCTATACACCTAGAGATGGCACTAGTTGTGCAAGGCCAGAATGTCCGCTCCCCTGATAGGTAGTATGTGGGGGGCTATACACCTAGAGATGGCACTAGTTGTGCAAGGCCAGAATGTCCGCTCCCCCGATAGGTAGTATGTTGGGGGGCTATACACCTAGAGATGGCACTAGCTGTGCAAGGCCAGAATGTCCACTCCCCTGATAGGTAGTATGTTGGGGGGCTATACACCTAGAGATGGCACTAGTTGTGCAAGGCCAGAATGTCCGCTCCCCTGATAGGTAGTATGTGAGGGGCTATACACCTAGAGATGGCACTAGTTGTGCAAGGCCAGAATGTCCGCTCCCCTGATAGGTAGTATGTTGGGGGGCTATACACCTAGAGATGGCACTAGCTGTGCAAGGCCAGAATGTCCACTCCCCTGATAGGTAGTATGTTGGGGGGCTATACACCTAGAGATGGCACTAGCTGTGCAAGACCAGATTGTCCGCTCCCCCGATAGGTAGTAAGTGTGGGGGGGGTGGGGGGGGGGGCTATGCACCTGGAGATGGCACAGGTAGTGTAATGGCACAATAAGGCACTGTCACCAGCAGGATAAGCCTCGCCTCCAGCATTCACACTTCCAAAACACTGCAAAATAACCTCTGCCCCTCATCTGCCCAATCCGACCAGTATATGCCCGGGCGCACTGGAAAATGAGGAGAAGGATTTGGAGCAGACTGGGGGTGAACGTCTTCTGCGCCTTATTCTGGCTGCAGCCTGTGGAGGAGCGAATGTTCCCCTCACCACCATCGTCATAGGAATGTCTACTGCGCGCAGCCCACCAGTAATTGTATCCATCACATATATAAGTATAAAATCATTATTATTATTAATGATATGGTGGAATTACAGGTACAGTATTATATACCACTACTGGCTGCCTGTTAGTACATAGCATTATCAAATCTGTGGGGTGGGGTCTTTGTTTGTTTTTTATATAAAGTTTTTTGCCAAAACCATTTCTCTGCTCGTTTGTTACTGTCATAGTCCTGTATATTATCGGCGTACGCTTCCTTGTGTCTCAGCCACCTGACTGTTACCTTACTCCATCTTGGATTGTCTCCTGCTGCCCCCATGATCAGCACCAGTCTACAATCAATATCATCAGTGCACAGGTCAAATCAATCACCCAATATTCCTTTGATGACAGTTTGCTTCCTCTTAATCGCCTCTTCCTGACGTGTCCTCAAGTCCTTATAGAGTAATCACATGAATTGTGCGGTATCCTCTGTGATATGATGATTGCTGTTTGTTGTCCTCCTCTTGTCCGAAGCACGTCATGGCTGTGTATAGCCTGTATATGCCGGATTATACTGAGTATCAGCCGCTCATCTCTGTTATTAATGTGTTACATAATAGACTACGGCAGTCATTAGAACTCAACCCTGTGGTAGTTGGCGCTGCCAGCTCCTACCCACGGGCAAATCCTCTCACTATCCCAGGCACTAACAAAGCCGGGTGAACAACGTTAAAGCTTCTCCAAGATGGCGGTGCCGCGCTGCACATGCGCTTCTTCCCTTAGCGGTTTCTAAATTTGCCGCCTTTCTTCTCACCATTCTCTTTCACCCATGCAGGGCCTGGTCATGTGACACCTCAGTGATGTCACACATCACCCCTTGTCGCCACGTCGTGCTTCCAAGCTATTGTACAGAGAGTAGTAGTAAATCTGGGCACAGACCCATGTGAGAAGACAAAGGGGTAATGGGTAAGAGCAGGCAAGCAATGGAACCTAGCACTATCATAGTAACTAGGAAAAGTCATGTAGCAATGATATTAGTGGGTTCATGCTGATATATGAATGGATTCTAACATAAATAACACCCCTAGAGTATATGTCCGTGTGATAGCGAATATAGATTGTAAGCTCTGCTGCTGCAGCGGGATATGTGTGACCGGGATGAATTTACTGCTATATCAGTTTATTTTATCATTTATTGCACTTTTGTCTCAGGCCCTCATTAAACTAAATGTAATTTTCTTGCTTTCGGTAAAGTGTACTAGTTATAAGCCCATCCAATGCCGGCTTCTGCAGTGTACATTCACTTGGTGCTGTGACAGTTTTTAGTCCACAAACTCTCCACCCCACTCCAGTGCCAACTCCCGCGAGGTGCTTACGTAGTGGCTCTTGCGTGGCACCTGTCGCCATCTTTGCCGCTCCAGGCTCCTTATCTCCCTGGCAGGACTGACCTTTGCTGTGGGGGTATTCCCTGCCAGTGCAGCCTATGTACGTGTGACATTCCTCACGGTCCCACGCTGTATAACTTGTGGGAGGTCACTGGAGGTCACGCAGCTGTAACTAGTGCTAAGCCTGCTGCATATGAGGTCATACATAGTGATGCACTGGTTGGCATGAGGCCTAATTTCCTGTTCCCCGGACTGGTAGAGGAATGAGCCCTTCTCTGGGTATCACGGTTCCGTCTTACAGATCACACCCGAATTATGCAGCAATAGAGATGCTGCTGCGGTCTGTACGTCCTGGCCCCTGAGCGCAGCGTGGCCCTTACTCAGCCACACAAGTTACAGGGACCAGGACACAGGATTGCACGCATCTCCCACAGGCTGTAAGGAGCCGCCTCTGTCGCCGGAGGACGATCGATGTTCCTGTTGTATCTCATCTTATGAATGAAATTAAGGAGATTAGTTTAATGGGGACACTAATGGCTGTCCTACCCCGTATCACAGACAGATGGATTCAACAGGGAAGTCCCTCGATGTTAAATCCCCTTTATTATGGCAGTACAGGCGCCCATTTATCAGTCCTGCTGTGATTTCATTTCTCTCTCTTGTCCGTGTTCTGCACATTTCATGTATTGCTGCGGCGCACACTTGGAGGGAAGATATTCAATGCTGCACCCATTACTTCCGCATAATCATTCTAGTACTGGGGGTGTGGATCGTATTGTCGACACCACTTAGGTCGACAGTCATTAAGTCAATACCGTTGGGTCGACAGGTGGCAAGGTCGACAGGTGTCTAGGTCGACATGGGTGAAGGTTGACAGGTGGCAAGGTTGACATGGGTTTAGATCGACACAGCGTTATGTTGACAGATCGGAAGGTCGACATGTTTTTTTTTTACAGTTTTTTACCCGAATGTCCACATGGACACAATTGGAAGTCAACCGCAGACGCTCGCGATGCTTCGGGCACACTATTTTATTCTCCCACCACACCCTAGTGGATGGTAGGGCATGAAATACCGCCTGTCAGCACATGTCGGCTCAAAAAACAGTAAAAAAAAACATGTCGACCTTCCGACCTGTCGACATAATGCTGTGTCAACCTAAAACCATGTCAAACTTGTCTCATGTTGACCATCACACCTGTCGACCTTCACCCATGTCGACCTAGACACCTGTCGACCCAATGGTGTCGACCAAAGTGCTGTCAACAATACCACCGTATCCCAATACTGGTGGTGTCGCTGGGGAGACCTGTGCTCTGATATATCCTGTATTTTGGGGTGTGGTAGTTATTATCAATGCCTCACAGACCCCAAGTTCAATTCCTGACCACAGTGACCGCGGGTAATTTACCTCTGGAGCATTGCCATAGGATTTGCAGATCTTCCATGAGGCTTCAGGAAAATGGATGCACCTGCAAATAACACCACTCACTGAATGTCCCCTCTGCTGGTTACAGTGGGGATTGGTACCAGGTCTCCTGACAGCTGAGAGGAAGCCTTCCGTCAGGCAGCCATCTTCCTGTATTATATCTTACAGAGAAAGCAGGTGCCCACGGCGCCCACTGGGATGTGCTGCAGCGCATATGGGTCATGATGTGTTCATGGTATCAGGGATATTATGTGAAACAGTGGGTTGGGATGGGCTGTTAGGGGTCGGGATGGGCAGTTAGGGGTTAGAATGGGCTATTATTGATGGGCCGGAAGGGGTCAAGATGCGCTGCCAGGGGTCGGGATGCGCTGTAAGGGGTCAGCATGTGCTGTACGTGGTCAGGGTCACTGCACTCCAGGCACAAGGTTGGGACGTGATACCGACACTGAGCGTTTGTGGGACATGTTGGAAGCATATTGTGATGGCACATAAATCCTGCACTTCTCTCTGTCATCATTGGTGACAGTGGGGCAGATGTACTAATCTTTAACAAGATATAAATCCAGGGGAGATAAGGAGAGATAAACGTCCAGCCAATCACCTGCTAACTGCCATGTTACAGGCTGTGTTTGAAAAAGTCAGTAAGGAGCTGATTGGCTGGACGTTTATATCTCCTTATCACCCTTGTATTTATCTCTTGTTAAGGCTTAATACATCTGCCCCAATGTGAGATATGGTTCGGGTGCACCCCCTGTTTGTTGTGAGAGAGGCAGCACAGAAAAGATGAAAAGACAGAGGTGGCTCCAAGGAAAGTGATAGAGAGAGAGGCGTCTCCAAAGAGAGAGAGAGAAGTGGCTCAGAAGAGTGAGAGAGGTAGGTGGCACAGGAGGGAGAGGCGCAGCACAGAAGAGTGAGAGAGGTAGGTGGCACAGAAGGGAGAGAGAGTCACAGCTCAGGAGAGAGGCGGCTCTGAAGAGAGAGAAGGCGGTGGCTTAGGAGAGGGGGAGAGAGGCGGCTCAGAACAGAGGGGGCGGTGGCTTAGGAAAGGGGGAGAGAGGCGGCTCAGAAGAGTGGGTGAAAGGCGGCTCGAAAGAGTGAGAGAGAGGTGGCTCAGAAGAGAGGGAGAGAGGCGGCTCAGAAGAGAGTGGGTGGTGGCTCAGAAGAGAGAGAGCCGGAAAGAGGGAGAGAGGCGGCTCAGGGGGGTGGAGAGAGAGAGGCGGCTCGGGGGAGAGAGAGAGGGGGCTCAGGATACAGGGAGAGGTGGCTTGGGAGAGAGAGGGGCCCATTTATGAAGACATACTGTATGCAGTGTGGTCCAGGCATGAGATTAGTGCCCAGAATCATGTTGCATTATGTGATTGCACCGGCATTATGTACTAACCGGAATTGCTCCCAATCCCCCAAAATCTGCTTTATTCTCATTTCCTCATTCAGTCTGGATATTATTAAAAACGCCCGATATTAGATTGCAAGCCTCTGGTAACGCCACGCTCACCTGGTATTAGTAGGTGGCATTACTCACCTTACCGCGTGTAACCATGGTGGTGCGCCATGCTGCTGGCAGCGATGGCACACAGAAATAATTAATAAGTGGCCAATACAGTAATATTTAGACCGAATGATTGGAAGAGGTAATGAGCCGCTACCGTATTATATTCCTGTAACGTCCTCGCAGGCAGCGCTATAGAAATATTTGGTAATTTTATATTTTACATTTCCTTTCATGTCTCCGTACTGAGAATAAAATGCTGGAAAGACGCAGAAATGATTTGTCTCTGGACATGTGTGAAATCAATAGGACCTGTCAGGACACGACGACAAGTGACAGATGTTGGTGATAAGTATCAATTTTCCTGTCACATTCTGCCTCTATTTCCTCGGATTCCCAGGCACACACTCCGCCTAGACGTACAGTGCGCAGCTGATTAATACAAACTGACTATTTATTATTATTGTATGTTTTCTCGCTCGCTCTGCGTGATGCTAATAGATCCATTTGGATACAACGCGTCCCTAAGTCCTGTATTTGCCTGCCCCAGGGATGGCACACGAGACCAGGGTGGTGTGGCATCCTGGCGGACAGGCACGTTATGCCACGTGGACAGCGGCAGAATGGGCATCGTAGGGAGTCTGTAAGCCGGTCAGATTGGCGTCTCCCCAGGCTTTGGAAGCAGGTGCCCGGCTCTAACTGTCTGGTGGGGCGAGCCAAGAATATGCCGCCTACAGTTTGTGCCAAGTGGCATCTTTCAGAGCTAATAATACAAATGCTTTGTTCCCCAGTAACTGCCTGGCCCATTCAGGACCCGTTGTCAGGACGGATCATCCTGCATCAATGAGTGCCCATTGAGATCCCGACTGGCTCCACGTCGCGGGCAGCGCAGCCTAGAACAGACATGTGAAAGGGCAGCCGTGCCTGATAGCGGACCCTGCTCCAAACATCAGGCTCTCATCACAAACACTGGTGCAGCGCGGCCATGTCTGGAGGTTACTGCGCATTTCCCTTATACTGTGTGACTACCCTGTATAACAAGCCTGCAGAGGACCCAGGGTCCCCCTCCTCCTGTATATACACAGCCCTCATATATACATATACACTAATACAGAGATCAACTGAATCCAATTCACACAATAAATCCAATACATCTGTCACTGGAATGATTTCGTGCTGCTACACTTTAGCCCCTGGAAAATACGTCAGATGTTTGTGACAGGAATCCTGGAGTAGTGATTGAGGCCGGTACTGTAGATTTGTCCCAGGTTTATGAGCTGGATGTTTTGTTGCTTTGCCAAGAGCTTTTTGGTCTTTGGTAAAATTAGTGGTGGGCAACGATTAATCACATGAAATATTTTGCGATTAACTGCGATTAATCGTGCTGATAGGCACATAAGTGCCGCTTACCTAAAATCTCGTTGCCAGGGGTTCCATGCTCGTTGCCAGGTGGGATTACATGCTTGTTGCCAAGGGAGATTGCATGCTTGTTGCCAAGGGAGATTGCATGCTTGTTGCTATAGTGGGTTTCATGCTTGTTGCCAGGGTTTTGTGCTCCATGCTGGGGGGGGGGTTACTTGCTCCATGCCAGGGGGAAGGTGGGTTCCTTGCTCGTTGCCAGGGGGAAGGTGGGTTCCTTGCTCCATGCCAGGGGTGTGGTGGGTTGCTTGCTTCCTTCCAGGGGGTGGTGGGTTCCTTGCTCCATGCCAGTGGGGTTGTGGGTTGCTTGCTTCCTTCCAGGGGGTTGGTGGGTTCCTTGCTCATTGCCAGGGGTGGGGGTTCCTTGCTCGTTGCCAGGGGGGTGGTGGGTTTTTTGCTTCCTTCCAGGGGGAGGGGGTGTTTCCTTGCTCGTTGCCAGGGGTTGCAGGGTCCACAGCGCTCCTGGAATCCGCACTTCCGGGTAGCGCTGGTCACTCTGCACATCCCTGACAGACGCTAGAGGTAAAGGAGCACCTCTAGCGTCTGTCTCCTTCACAGCGGCGGCCATATTTGGAGGGGCGCAGGGTCTCCGTCAGCATGTGGACAGAGACTCTGCACCCCTGCGGTGAAGACCGGTCCGTTTCCCCGTGCCCGGCAGCCCCCGTCTCCCAATCCTTGCCACGGCAGCGCCCCATCCCGCCGTGCGCCCGACCCCCCACGCGTTAACGGCGATAATAAATTTAATCGCCGTTAATATGCTGGCGCGTTAACACGATATTAACGATATATATATGTGCGCCTGTTGTAATTAATAATAGATGTAAGGGTTTGGAGTGCCATAGATATCATACTGGAGCTAGTTCCTATCTGCGAACAAGAAAACGAACCTATGACTCGGGTTATTGTCATCTGATGTATAATAATATATTAAAATCTCAGATGTACCTTTATTTTCACTCCGTATGTTCAAAGACTTTGGATAAAACATCAAATTAGCTGCATTTGGCATATTAACCCTTTCAGTGCCAACATCTCTGAGAAATGCGCAAGTTTTCTGCTACAAATGCCGGCGTCGCTCACGTTGTTATATAAATGAATGGCACAGCGCCACTCTGGCACGCGTCTGTCCATGGGATGACACAGTACTGCGGTTACCAGACTTCGGTTACTACCGGTACGATCCATTGCCACTTCACGCTGCCACCCACACACTCTGGGCTCCGCCGGCCGCAGCTGCACCGGGTGCGCGCATGTGAGTGTATCGGACACAGCGTTTTGCATTGTGTTATCTGGCACTAAGAGGAGCTTGTCGCTGTTGCCATGGAGATACCCCAGCGTCTATTGCATGGGTCTTTAAACTGTGGCCCTCCAGATGTCATGAAACTACTAATCCCAGCATGCCTTGCCACAGTTTTAACACTCCCTTATAGCAAAACTGTGGCAAGGCATGCTGGGATTTGTAGTTTCACAACATCTGGAGGGCCGCAGTTTGAAGACCCATGGTCTATTGTGTGTTGAAACTGAAATTTAAATTGCAGTGTAAAAATAATGCAGCCAGTATTTACCCTGCACAGAAACAAAATAACTCACACAAACCTAACTCTCTCTGCACATGTTACATCTGCCCCACCTGCAGTGCACATGGTTTTGCCCATTTTGAGAACAAATTTGTACTGAGCTCAGATCTGAATAAGACCCTATGTGATCATTAGAAGGGGACAGAGCAGCTCATTTAACAAACCGGTAAAAGGTACAGTACAGTATATAGTACACTTGTTATATGAAGATGTTACCTTTTCTGTGTATTACATGTTTCTAATAAGTTATGTGGAAAGTGCAGGTCTATTGAGTCTTTCATAGGTGGAGAGCAAGTACAAACTCCAGTTACATGACTAGCCTATCCCTCCTCCTTGTCATTTGTTTTTTTGTTTGCTATGTGCGGCGCTGCTGACACTTTGTGGCGCCTTATAAATAAACAAACTACTACTACTATTAATTACAACAAGCGCTGGGGATTTCCGCATTTCCACCTGGGTACGTGTGATAAAGGGCTGTCAGGCTGGACGATCCCTCTCTCACTGCCTGGGGAGATGGACTGTGAGGGTCACACCTGGTACAAGCCATTCAGGAATGGTGTCTATGCAGTAAAGGTGTTCTCTTCTGCTTATTTATACAGGCACAGGTCAGCTGCACCAGAGACCCTGGTATATACTGTATATGATATTTACATAGGAAAGGACTGACAAATAAAGCTGGTCCAGTTATTGTTCCCCTCTGCTGGTAATAGCCTGTAACATGGCTGCAGTCTCCTCCCAATGATCTGCACTGGGTCTGTCAGGGGCTGAAATGTGAAGACCAATATTTACATTTTTTTTTTCTTCTAATTATCATTTTGGAATGCATTGGTGGCATTGTCTGCACCTCTCTGCAGCATAGTATATTATGTTCCCATAGTTCTTCACCATACCTCCCAATATGGAGGGACACAATGCTGTATTCCTGTTCCATCTATGATTACCATCACCTGTGTGGAAGCACCTTTCTTATCCAGTAACCTGTGGTGAGCCACAGGTGATGACAATCCTACATCAGGAGGGCAGTGCAGGAGCAGAGCATGGTGTCCTCCTGCAGAGGGTCATGTTGGGAGGTAGGTTTCACTGTATTATTACTGACCATTAACACTTCGTTGGTGAAGTCTGGGTGTCTGTCCCCTAAGAATTTGCACAAAGCAATGCAGGGACTTGTTGGGGAGGAGGTATATTCAGGTGCACTGGCTGCGACTGTACAGGTGTACTGACTGCATTATACTGTGACTGTACAGGTGCACTGGCTGCATTATACTCTGACTGTACAGGTGCACTGGCTGCATTATACTGTGACTGTACAGGTGCACTGGCTGCATTATACTCTGACTGTACAGGTGCACTGGCTGCATTATACTATGACTGTACGGGTGCACTGGCTGAATTATACTGTGACTGTACAGGTGCACTGGCTGCATTATACTATGACTGTACGGGTGCACTGGCTGAATTATACTGTGACTGTACAGGTGCACTGGCTGCATTATACTGTGACTGTACAGGTGCACTGGCTGCATTATACCGTCACTGTACAGGTGCACTGGCTGCATTATACTCTGACTGTACAGGTGCACTGGCTGCATTATACTCTGACTGTACAGGTGCACTGGCTGCATTATACTGTGACTGTACAGGTGCACTGGCTGCATTATACTCTGACTGTACAGGTGCACTGGCTGCATTATACTGTGGCTGTACAGGTGCACTGGCTGCATTATACTCTGACTGTACAGGTGCACTGGCTGCATTATACTATGACTGTACGGGTGCACTGGCTGAATTATACTGTGACTGTACAGGTGCACTGGCTGCATTATACTATGACTGTACGGGTGCACTGGCTGAATTATACTGTGACTGTACAGGTGCACTGGCTGCATTATACTGTGACTGTACAGGTGCACTGGCTGCATTATACCGTCACTGTACAGGTGCACTGGCTGCATTATACTCTGACTGTACAGGTGCACTGGCTGCATTATACTCTGACTGTACAGGTGCACTGGCTGCATTATACTGTGGCTGTACAGGTGCACTGGCTGCATTATACTGTGACTGTACAGGTGCACTGGCTGCATTATACTATGACTGTACGGGTGCACTGGCTGAATTATACTGTGACTGTACAGGTGCACTGGCTGCATTATACTGTGACTGTACAGGTGCACTGGCTGCATTATACCGTCACTGTACAGTTGCACTGGCTGCATTATACCGTCACTGTACAGGTGCACTGGCTGCCCTGGACCTGTCCCAGAGTAGTGTTAGGGACTTGTCCTATTGAGGTAACCTGGATGCGGTGGACAAGCCCATACTAATGGCCATTACTATGCTAATAACCTCAAATGCAATATAGCAAGATATTAAAAGGTCTAGCATATATATTTAGTGTGCACCTGCAAACTCCTCCTCCTGCTTGCTGCACTACAAGTCTCAGCAGGTAGCACCTCATATGTCCAGGGTGTGCAGTTTAGGGCCCCTCCCCCTATGTATTATACTGCGACTGTACAGGTGCACTGGCTGCATTATACTGCGACTGTACAGGTGCACTGGCTGCATTATACTGCGACTGTACAGGTGCACTGGCTACATTATACTGCGACTGTACAGGTGCACTGGCTGCATTATACTGCGACTGTACAGGTGCACTGGCTGCATTATACTGCGACTGTACAGGTGCACTGGCTGCATTATACTGCGACTGTACAGGTGAACTGGCTGCATTATACTGTGACTGTACAGGTGCGCTGGCTGCATTATACTGTGACTGTACCGGTGCACTGGCTGCATTATACTGTGACTGTACAGGTGCACTGGCTGCATTATACTGTGACTGTACAGGTGCACTGGCTGCATTATACTGCGACTGTACAGGTGAACTGGCTGCATTATACTGTGACTGTACTGGCTGCATTATACTGTGACTACACTGGCTGCATTATACTGTGACTGTACCGGTGCACTGGCTGCATTATACTGCGACTGTACAGGTGCACTTGCTGCATTATACTGCGACTGTACAGGTGCACTGGCTACATTATACTGCGACTGTACAGGTGCACTGGCTGCATTATACTGCGACTGTACAGGTGCACTGGCTGCATTATACTGCGACTGTACAGGTGTACTGGCTGCATTATACTGCGACTGTACAGGTGAACTGGCTGCATTATACTGTGACTGTACAGGTGCGCTGGCTGCATTATACTGTGACTGTACAGGTGCACTGGCTGCATTATACTGTGACTGTACAGGTGCACTGGCTGCATTATACTGCGACTGTACAGGTGAACTGGCTGCATTATACTGTGACTGTACCGGTGCACTGGCTGCATTATACTGTGACTGTACAGGTGCACTGGCTGCATTATACTGTGACTGTACAGGTGCACTGGCTGCATTATACTGCGACTGTACAGGTGAACTGGCTGCATTATACTGTGACTGTACCGGTGCACTGGCTGCATTATACTGTGACTGAACAGGTGCACTGGCTGCATTATACTGTGATTGTACAGGTGCACTGGCTGCATTATACTGTGACTGTACAGGTGCACTGGCTGCATTATACTGTGACTGTACAGGTGCACTGGCTGCATTATACTGTGACTGTACAGGTGCACTGGCTGCATTATACTGTGACTGTACTGGATACATTATACTGTGACTACACTGGCTGCATTATACTGTGACTGTACATGAGCACTAGCTGCATTATACTGTGACTGTACTGGATACATTATACCATGGGTCCTCAAACTGCGGCCCTCCAGATGTTGTGAAACTACAAATCCCAGCATGCCTTGCCACAGTTTTAACACTCCCTTATAGCAAAACTGTGGCAAGGCATGCTGGGATTTGTAGTTTCACAACATCTGGAGGGCCGCAGTTTGAGGACCCATGCATTATACTGTGACTACACTGGCTGCATTATACTGTGACTGTACATGAGCACTGGCTGCATTATACTGTGACTGTACTGGCTGCATTATACTGTGACTGTACTGGCTGCATTATACTGTGACTGTACTGGATACATTATACTGTGACTACACTGGCTGCATTATACTGTGACTGTACTGGCTGCATTATACTGTGGCTGTACAGGTGCACTGGCTGTATTATACTGTGACTGTACAGGTGCACTGGCTGCATTATACTGTGACTGTACCGGTGCACTGGCTGCATTATACTGTGACTGTACCGGTGCACTGGCTGCATTATACTGTGACTGTACCGGTGCACTGGCTGCATTATACTGTGGCTGCATTATACTGTGACTGTACCGGTGCACTGGCTGCATTATACTGTGACTGTACCGGTGCACTGGCTGCATTATACTGTGACTGCACTGGCTGCATTATACTGTGACTGTACCGGTGCACTGGCTGCATTATACTGTGACTGTACTGGTGCATTGGCTGTATTATACTGTGACTGTACTGGCTGCATTATACTGTGACTGTACCGGTGCACTGGCTGCATTATACTGTGACTGTACTGGCTGCATTATACTGTGACTGTACAGGTGCACTGGCTGCATTATACTGTGGCTGTACAGGTGCACTGGCTGCATTATACTGTAACTGTACTGGCTGCATTATACTGTGGCTGTACAGGTGCACTGGCTGCATTATACTTTGGCTGTACAGGTGCACTTGCTGCATTATACTGTACAGGTGCACTGGCTGCATTATACTCTGACTGTACAGGTGCACTTGCTGCATTATACTCTGACTGTACAGGTGCACTGGCTGCATTACACTGTGGCTGTACAGGTGCACTGGCTGCATTATACTGTGACTGTACAGGTGCACTGGCTGCATTATACTATGACTGTACGGGTGCACTGGCTGCATTATACTGTGACTGTACCGGTGCACTGGCTGCATTATACTGTGACTGTACAGGTGCACTGGCTGCATTATACCGTCACTGTACAGTTGCACTGGCTGCATTATACCGTCACTGTACAGGTGCACTGGCTGCCCTGGACCTGTCCCAGAGTAGTGTTAGGGACTTGTCCTATTGAGGTAACCTGGATGCGGTGGACAAGCCCATACTAATGGCCATTACTAGGCTAATAACCTCAAATGCAATATAGCAAGATATTAAAAGGTCTAGCATATATATTTAGTGTGCACCTGCAAACTCCTCCTCCTGCTTGCTGCACTACAAGTCTCAGCAGGTAGCACCTCATATGTCCAGGGTGTGCAGTTTAGGGCCCCTCCCCCTATGTATTATACTGCGACTGTACAGGTGCACTGGCTGCATTATACTGCGACTGTACAGGTGCACTGGCTGCATTATACTGCGACTGTACAGGTGCACTGGCTACATTATACTGCGACTGTACAGGTGCACTGGCTGCATTATACTGCGACTGTACAGGTGCACTGGCTGCATTATACTGCGACTGTACAGGTGCACTGGCTGCATTATACTGCGACTGTACAGGTGAACTGGCTGCATTATACTGTGACTGTACAGGTGCGCTGGCTGCATTATACTGTGACTGTACCGGTGCACTGGCTGCATTATACTGTGACTGTACAGGTGCACTGGCTGCATTATACTGTGACTGTACAGGTGCACTGGCTGCATTATACTGCGACTGTACAGGTGAACTGGCTGCATTATACTGTGACTGTACTGGCTGCATTATACTGTGACTACACTGGCTGCATTATACTGTGACTGTACCGGTGCACTGGCTGCATTATACTGCGACTGTAAAGGTGCACTTGCTGCATTATACTGCGACTGTACAGGTGCACTGGCTACATTATACTGCGACTGTACAGGTGCACTGGCTGCATTATACTGTGACTGTACAGGTGCACTGGCTGCATTATACTGCGACTGTACAGGTGTACTGGCTGCATTATACTGCGACTGTACAGGTGAACTGGCTGCATTATACTGTGACTGTACAGGTGCGCTGGCTGCATTATACTGTGACTGTACAGGTGCACTGGCTGCATTATACTGTGACTGTACAGGTGCACTGGCTGCATTATACTGCGACTGTACAGGTGAACTGGCTGCATTATACTGTGACTGTACCGGTGCACTGGCTGCATTATACTGTGACTGTACAGGTGCACTGGCTGCATTATACTGTGACTGTACAGGTGCACTGGCTGCATTATACTGCGACTGTACAGGTGAACTGGCTGCATTATACTGTGACTGTACCGGTGCACTGGCTGCATTATACTGTGACTGAACAGGTGCACTGGCTGCATTATACTGTGATTGTACAGGTGCACTGGCTGCATTATACTGTGACTGTACAGGTGCACTGGCTGCATTATACTGTGACTGTACAGGTGCACTGGCTGCATTATACTGTGACTGTACAGGTGCACTGGCTGCATTATACTGTGACTGTACTGGATACATTATACTGTGACTACACTGGCTGCATTATACTGTGACTGTACATGAGCACTAGCTGCATTATACTGTGACTGTACTGGATACATTATACTGTGACTACACTGGCTGCATTATACTGTGACTGTACATGAGCACTGGCTGCATTATACTGTGACTGTACTGGCTGCATTATACTGTGACTGTACTGGATACATTATACTGTGACTACACTGGCTGCATTATACTGTGACTGTACTGGCTGCATTATACTGTGGCTGTACAGGTGCACTGGCTGTATTATACTGTGACTGTACAGGTGCACTGGCTGCATTATACTGTGACTGTACCGGTGCACTGGCTGCATTATACTGTGACTGTACCGGTGCACTGGCTGCATTATACTGTGACTGTACCGGTGCACTGGCTGCATTATACTGTGGCTGCATTATACTGTGACTGTACCGGTGCACTGGCTGCAGTATACTGTGACTGTACCGGTGCACTGGCTGCATTATACTGTGACTGCACTGGCTGCATTATACTGTGACTGTACCGGTGCACTGGCTGCATTATACTGTGACTGTACTGGTGCATTGGCTGTATTATACTGTGACTGTACTGGCTGCATTATACTGTGACTGTACCGGTGCACTGGCTGCATTATACTGTGACTGTACTGGCTGCATTATACTGTGACTGTACAGGTGCACTGGCTGCATTATACTGTGGCTGTACAGGTGCACTGGCTGCATTATACTGTAACTGTACTGGCTGCATTATACTGTGGCTGTACAGGTGCACTGGCTGCATTATACTTTGGCTGTACAGGTGCACTTGCTGCATTATACTGTACAGGTGCACTGGCTGCATTATACTCTGACTGTACAGGTGCACTTGCTGCATTATACTCTGACTGTACAGGTGCACTGGCTGCATTATACTCTGACTGTACGGGTGCACTGGCTGCATTATACTGTGGCTGTACAGGTGCACTGGCTGCATTATACTGTGACTGTACAGGTGCACTGGCTGCATTATACTGTGACTGTACCGGTGCACTGGCTGCATTATACTGTGACTGTACTGGCTGCATTATACTGTGACTGTACCGGTGCACTGGCTGCATTATACTGTGACTGTACTGGCTGCATTATACTGTGACTGTACAGGTGCACAGGTACATTATACTGTGACTGACTGTACAGGTGCACTGGCTGCATTATACTGTGGCTGTACAGGTGTACTGGCTGCATTATACTGTGGCTGTGCAGGTGCACTAGCTGCATTATACTGTACAGGTGCACTGGCTGCATTATACTGTGACTGTACAGGTGCACTGGCTGCATTATACTCTTGACTGTACAGGTGCACTGGCTGCATTATACTATGACTGTACGGGTGCACTGGCTGCATTATACTCTGACTGTACAGGTGCACTGGCTGCATTATACTGTGGCTGTACAGGTGCACTGGCTGCATTATACTGTGGCTGTGCAGGTGCACTAGCTGCATTATACTGTACAGGTGCACTGGCTGCATTATACTGTACAGGTGCACTGGCTGCATTATACTCTGACTGTACAGGTGCACTGGCTGCATTATACTGTACAGGTGCACTGGCTGCATTATACTGTGACTGTACAGGTGCACTGGCTGCATTATACTCTGACTGTACAGGTGCACTGGCTGCATTATACTATGACTGTACGGGTGCACTGGCTGCATTATACTCTGACTGTACAGGTGCACTGGCTGCATTATACTGTACAGGTGCACTGGCTGCATTATACTGTGACTGTACAGGTGCACTGGCTGCATTATACTGTGACTGTACAGGTGCACTGGCTGCATTATACTATGACTGTACAGGTGCACTGGCTGCATTATACTATGACTGTACGGGTGCACTGGCTGCATTATACTGTGGCTGTACAGGTGCACTGGCCGCGTTATACTGTGACTACACTGGATACATTATACTGTGACTACATACAGTAAGCCTATGTTGGATTTTGTTAATGAGGCTGAAGGTCCACAGTGACTGAGTATAACACCCGGCGGCTCAAAGTGACTGAGTATAACACCCGGCGGCTCACAGTGACTGAGTATAGCACCCGGCGGCTCACAGTGACTGAGTATAGCACCCGGCGGCTCACAGTGACTGAGTATAACACCCGGCGGCTCAAAGTGACTGAGTATAACACCCGGCGGCTCACAGTGACTGAGTATAGCACCCGGCGGCTCACAGTGACTGAGTATAGCACCCGGCGGCTCACAGTGACTGAGTATAACACCCGGCGGCTCACAGTGACTGATTATAGCACCCGGCGGCTCACAGTGACTGATTATAGCACCCGGTGGCTCACAGTGACTGAGTATAGCACCTGGCGGCTCACAGTGACTGAGTATAGCACCCGGCGGCTCACAGTGACTGAGTATAGCACCCGGCGGCTCACAGTGACTGAGTATAGCACCGGGCGGCTCACAGTGACTGAGTATAGCACCGGGCGGCTCACAGTGACTGAGTATAGCACCGGGCGGCTCACAGTGACTGAGTATAGCACCGGGCGGCTCACAGTGACTGAGTATAGCACCGGGCGGCTCACAGTGACTGAGTATAGCACCGGGCGGCTCACAGTGACTGAGTATAGCACCCGGCGGCTCACAGTGACTGAGTATAGCACCGGGCGGCTCACAGTGACTGAGCATAGCACCGGGCGGCTCACAGTGACTGAGTATAGCACCGGGCGGCTCACAGTGACTGAGTATAGCACCGGGCGGCTCACAGTGACTGAGTATAGCACCGGGCGGCTCACAGTGACTGAGTATAGCACCGGGCGGCTCACAGTGACTGAGTATAGCACCTGGCGGCCTATGTTTCTGATGTATCAGGACTATGTGGTGTAGCCTGGAAGCACCACTGCTTGAATAGGTTACAATGTAACAGTCCCCCTCATCACTGTAATGGTTGTTGTGTATGACTGACCCGGTGTATAGTATACAAGCAGACATGGCGGGAGGAGAGACCCAGTACACGTGCCCCCCCAGTGTCCGCAGCGGCGATGGATTAGAGTGGAGAGGGATTACATTATCTTCCCTTGGCACTCTGTTCTGATCGCCATGTCAGCGCCGACTCTGTAACACAATTACTTACCCTTCTGAGGAGCTGTCAGTGTTGGTAAACTCAAGCGGCTAAACTACATTACCGAGCAATCTGCTTGATCCTGTGAAGTTATTAATAGTTTATTGATTTTGCCCTATTGCTGCTGAAAGTATCTCCATCCTGAGCCGCTGTTATCTGAGTCCTGACTACTGACTGCTAGGCAGCCCCTGATCGATACACCTCCCTTCCCAGAGAGAATGTGCAGTCTGTGTTCTTAATCCACTTTAGGAAGGGTCTGTGCTCACGAGGAGCAGATACCAGGTGGTAAATCACAACACTACATCTCAGTACATGCCAAGTGGAGGAACAGCCGGAGGACCCCAACTAACATGACACAGAAGGTTATAATACAGCCACGGAGAGGGTTCTAGAGCACCGTGAGGGTTCCACTGCCTAGTCCCCTCCATGGCAGGGACTGTGATGCTTTGTATCAGGAGACACCCCACATCCAGACCGGTGTTACTGTGTATCAGGAGAGACACCCCACATCCAGACCGGTGACTGTTACTGTGTATCAGGAGACACCCCACATCCAGACCGGTGACTGTTACTGTGTATCAGGAGAGACCCCACATCCAGACCGGTGACTGTTACTGTGTATCAGGAGACACCCCACATCCAGACCGGTGACTGTTACTGTGTATCAGGAGAGACACCCCACATCCAGACCGGTGACTGTTACTGTGTATCAGGAGAGACACCCCACATCCAGACCGGTGACTGTTACTGTGTATCAGGAGAGACACCCCACATCCAGACCGGTGACTGTTACTGTGTATCAGGAGAGACCCCCACATCCAGACCGGTGACTGTTACTGTGTATCAGGAGAGACCCCACATCCAGACCGGTGACTGTTACTGTGTATCAGGAGAGACCCCACATCCAGACCGGTGACTGTTACTGTGTATCAGGAGACACCCCACATCCAGACCGGTGACTGTTACTGTGTATCAGGAGAGACCCCACATCCAGACCGGTGACTGTTACTGTGTATCAGGAGAGACACCCCACATCCAGACCGGTGACTGTTACTGTGTATCAGGAGAGACCCACATCCAGACCGGTGACTGTTACTGTGTATCAGGAGAGACACCCCACATCCAGACCGGTGACTGTTACTGTGTATCAGGAGACACCCCACATCCAGACCGGTGACTGTTACTGTGTATCAGGAGAGACACCCCACATCCAGACCGGTGTTACTGTGTATCAGGAGAGACCCACATCCAGACCGGTGACTGTTACTGTGTAACAGGAGAGACCCCACATCCAGACCGGTGACTGTTACTGTGTATCAGGAGACACCCCACATCCAGACCGGTGACTGTTACTGTGTATCAGGAGACACCCCACATCCAGACCGGTGACTGTTACTGTGTATCAGGAGAGACCTCACATCCAGACCGGTGACTGTTACTGTGTATCAGGAGACGCCCCACATCCAGACCGGTGACTGTTACTGTGTATCAGGAGACACCCCACATCCAGACCGGTGACTGTTACTGTGTATCAGGAGACACCCCACATCCAGACCGGTGTTACTGTGTATCAGGAGAGACACCCCACATCCAGACCGGTGACTGTTACTGTGTATCAGGAGAGACACCCCACATCCAGACCGGTGACTGTTACTGTGTATCAGGAGAGACACCCCACATCCAGACCGGTGTTACTGTGTATCAGGAGACCCCCCACATCCAGACCGGTGACTGTTACTGTGTATCAGGAGAGACACCCCACATCCAGACCGGTGTTACTGTGTATCAGGAGAGACCCACATCCAGACCGGTGACTGTTACTGTGTATCAGGAGAGACCCCACATCCAGACCGGTGACTGTTACTGTGTATCAGGAGACACCCCACATCCAGACCGGTGACTGTTACTGTGTAACAGGAGACACCCCACATCCAGACCGGTGACTGTTACTGTGTATCAGGAGACACCCCACATCCAGACCGGTGACTGTTACTGTGTATCAGGAGACACCCCACATCCAGACCGGTGACTGTTACTGTGTATCAGGAGAGACCTCACATCCAGACCGGTGACTGTTACTGTGTATCAGGAGACACCCCACATCCAGACCGGTGACTGTTACTGTGTATCAGGAGACACCCCACATCCAGACCGGTGTTACTGTGTATCAGGAGACACCCCACATCCAGACCGGTGACTGTTACTGTGTATCAGGAGAGACACCCCACATCCAGACCGGTGACTGTTACTGTGTAACAGGAGACACCCCACATCCAGACCGGTGACTGTTACTGTGTATCAGGAGACACCCCACATCCAGACCGGTGACTGTTACTGTGTATCAGGAGACACCCCACATCCAGACCGGTGACTGTTACTGTGTATCAGGAGAGACCTCACATCCAGACCGGTGACTGTTACTGTGTATCAGGAGACACCCCACATCCAGACCGGTGTTACTGTGTATCAGGAGACACCCCACATCCAGACCGGTGACTGTTACTGTGTATCAGGAGAGACACCCCACATCCAGACCGGTGACTGTTACTGTGTATCAGGAGACACCCCACATCCAGACCGGTGACTGTTACTGTGTATCAGGAGACACCCCACATCCAGACCGGTGACTGTTACTGTGTATCAGGAGACACCCCACATCCAGACCGGTGACTGTTACTGTGTATCAGGAGAGACCCCACATCCAGACCGGTGTTACTGTGTATCAGGAGACACCCCACATCCAGACCGGTGACTGTTACTGTGTATCAGGAGAGACACCCCACATCCAGACCGGTGACTGTTACTGTGTATCAGGAGACACCCCACATCCAGACCGGTGACTGTTACTGTGTATCAGGAGAGACACCCCACATCCAGACCGGTGACTGTTACTGTGTATCAGGAGAGACCCCACATCCAGACCGGTGACTGTTACTATGTATCAGGAGACACCCCACATCCAGACCGGTGACTGTTACTGTGTATCAGGAGAGACACCCCACATCCAGACCGGTGACTGTTACTGTGTATCAGGAGAGACACCCCACATCCAGACCGGTGACTGTTACTGTGTATCAGGAGAGACACCCCACATCCAGACCGGTGACTGTTACTGTGTATCAGGAGACACCCACATCCAGACCGGTGACTGTTACTGTGTATCAGGAGACACCCCACATCCAGACCGGTGACTGTTACTGTGTATCAGGAGAGACACCCCACATCCAGACCGGTGACTGTTACTGTGTATCAGGAGAGACCCCACATCCAGACCGGTGACTGTTACTATGTATCAGGAGACACCCCACATCCAGACCGGTGACTGTTACTGTGTATCAGGAGAGACACCCCACATCCAGACCGGTGACTGTTACTGTGTATCAGGAGAGACACCCCACATCCAGACCGGTGACTGTTACTGTGTATCAGGAGAGACACCCCACATACAGACCGGTGACTGTTACTGTGTATCAGGAGACACCCACATCCAGACCGGTGACTGTTACTGTGTATCAGGAGACACCCACATCCAGACCGGTGACTGTTACTGTGTATCAGGAGACACCCCACATCCAGACCGGTGACTGTTACTGTGTATCAGGAGACACCCCACATCCAGATCGGTGTTACTGTGTATCAGGAGAGACCCCACATCCAGACCGGTGACTGTTACTGTGTATCAGGAGACACCCCACATCCAGACCGGTGTTACTGTGTATCAGGAGAGACACCCCACATCCAGACCGGTGTTACTGTGTATCAGGAGAGACACCCCACATCCAGACCGGTGACTGTTACTGTGTATCAGGAGACACCCCACATCCAGACCGGTGTTACTGTGTATCAGGAGAGACACCCCACATCCAGACCGGTGACTGTTACTGTGTATCAGGAGACGCCCCACATCCAGACCGGTGACTGTTACTGTGTATCAGGAGACACCCCACATCCAGACCGGTGACTGTTACTGTGTATCAGGAGACACCCCACATCCAGACCGGTGACTGTTACTGTGTATCAGGAGACACCCCACATCCAGACCGGTGAATGTTACTGTGTATCAGGAGAGACACCCCACATCCAGACCGATGTTACTGTGTATCAGGAGAGACCCCACATCCAGACCGGTGTTACTGTGTATCAGGAGACACCCCACATCCAGACCGGTGACTGTTACTGTGTATCAGGAGAGACACCCCACATCCAGACCGGTGACTGTTACTGTGTATCAGGAGACACCCCACATCCAGACCGGTGACTGTTACTGTGTATCAGGAGAGACACCCCACATCCAGACCGGTGACTGTTACTGTGTATCAGGAGAGACCCCACATCCAGACCGGTGACTGTTACTATGTATCAGGAGACACCCCACATCCAGACCGGTGACTGTTACTGTGTATCAGGAGAGACACCCCACATCCAGACCGGTGACTGTTACTGTGTATCAGGAGAGACACCCCACATCCAGACCGGTGACTGTTACTGTGTATCAGGAGAGACACCCCACATCCAGACCGGTGACTGTTACTGTGTATCAGGAGAGACACCCCACATCCAGATCGGTGTTACTGTGTATCAGGAGAGACACCCCACATCCAGACCGGTGACTGTTACTGTGTATCAGGAGACACCCCACATCCAGACCGGTGTTACTGTGTATCAGGAGACACCCCACATCCAGACCGGTGTTACTGTGTATCAGGAGAGACACCCCACATCCAGACCGGTGACTGTTACTGTGTATCAGGAGAGACCCCACATCCAGACCGGTGACTGTTACTGTGTATCAGGAGAGACACCTCACATCCAGACCGGTGTTACTGTGTATCAGGAGACACCCCACATCCAGACCGGTGTTACTGTGTATCAGGAGAGACACCCCACATCCAGACCGGTGTTACTGTGTATCAGGAGACACCCCACATCCAGACCGGTGACTGTTACTGTGTATCAGGAGACACCCCACATCCAGACCGGTGTTACTGTGTATCAGGAGAGACACCCCACATCCAGACCGGTGACTGTTACTGTGTATCAGGAGACGCCCCACATCCAGACCGGTGACTGTTACTGTGTATCAGGAGACACCCCACATCCAGACCGGTGACTGTTACTGTGTATCAGGAGACACCCCACATCCAGACCGGTGACTGTTACTGTGTATCAGGAGACACCCCACATCCAGACCGGTGACTGTTACTGTGTATCAGGAGACACCCCACATCCAGACCGGTGACTGTTACTGTGTATCAGGAGAGACACCCCACATCCAGACCGGTGACTGTTACTGTGTATCAGGAGAGACACCCCACATCCAGACCGGTGTTACTGTGTATCAGGAGAGACACCCCACATCCAGACCGGTGTTACTGTGTATCAGGAGAGACACCCCACATCCAGACCGGTGACTGTTACTGTGTATCAGGAGACACCCCACATCCAGACCGGTGACTGTTACTGTGTATCAGGAGAGACACCCCACATCCAGACCGGTGACTGTTAAGGCCCCCATACACTATGCGATTTTCGGCCGATTTCACCCGATGTCGGCACTTTGGGCCGATATATCGGGTGAAATCGGCCAAAAATCGGATGTGTTTGACATCTGATCTGATCTGATGCGCGGTCCCGTGCCCATCGGATCTGATCAGGTGGTCGGACCTGCAGAACATAAGATATATCTGCATCTGACCCATCATGGGCACATCGTGGGTGCTTTTGCACCCATGATGTATCAGATCCGATATATCATATGTTTGGACCCTCCTCCCACCCCCACGCGTACATCACCGGAAGCCGGAAGACAGAAGCCACTGCAGCGTCTTGTCAGGCTGTCAGAGACGAGTCACAAATGAAGGGAGCGCTGAACGCAGTGAGCGGCAAAAGAAGAAGTGCTGCGTCGCCTCTGTGCTGAGCTCCGGCAGTGTACGGCACCACCTGATTGCCTGCGCGGCTCTCTGTAAGAATTTAACACAGGAGTCCACAGAGAGCCGTACAGACACCTACGCTGCTGCAGCTCAGCCCGGAGGTGATAGAGCACTGCTTTTTATATAAATACAGTAGGTATAGAGTTGATGGGCTAAGTAGTTCTTATCTGACATCAATTTCTATGTTTCTAGGTCCTTGGGGAACTTTACAAACGTGTGAGTTTATGGTGTGTAAGTTAATTGAAAAGGGGAAGATGTAGAGGGGATGAGTCTGACGCACAGGGAACATTTGTAAAGGAGGGATAAAAGCACAATCATTTAAGTGTTAATTTAATTAGGAATTAAGATAGTTAATATAATGGCCTGGCCTGGCGGGAGCTGGGCAGTGGTGGGGGCACGGAGGGTCAGGGCAGTTTCCTGGCAGCAGGTGCTGCTCCGGCTAAGCTGCCGCCTCCCCCTGCGGCCGCCGTTGGTTTGTCCGTGGCTCGTCCCTTCCTCCGCCTCCCCGGATGCTCGGGATGTGGCTGGGCCACTTGTCACACGGGGGGTTGGGGGGTGTTGGAGGCCTCTTTTCCTGCCGGCTTCCTGCTGGGGTTGGTGGGCGGGACACGCTGGTGTCCCCCTGTCGAGCTGTGGAGACCGGTGTGCACTGCTACAGCATATACAGAGAGCGCACAGTCAGTGACAGGTGAATTCGTATTTTAAAATACGGTAAATTACGGTACATCCAATTTGCATCAGATAAATCACATGAGATTCATCTGATGCAAATTGGATGTAAAAAATGGCACATCATGTGTCAAATTGGATGTAGCCTTCCTGGGAAGCTGCCGGGGAAGTTCAAGGGAAATCAGATGCAATTTATAGGTCAGACAAATCTTTCTAGTGTATGGGGGCCTTTACTGTGTATCAGGAGACACCCCACATCCAGACCGGTGACTGTTACTGTGTATCAGGAGACGCCCCACATCCAGACCGGTGACTGTTACTGTGTATCAGGAGAGACACCCCACATCCAGACCGGTGACTGTTACTGTGTATCAGGAGACACCCCACATCCAGACCGGTGACTGTTACTGTGTATCAGGAGAGACACCCCACATCCAGACCGGTGACTGTTACTGTGTATCAGGAGAGACCCCACATCCAGACCGGTGACTGTTACTGTGTATCAGGAGAGACCCCACATCCAGACCGGTGACTGTTACTGTGTATCAGGAGAGACACCTCACATCCAGACCGGTGACTGTTACTGTGTATCAGGAGACACCCCACATCCAGACCGGTGACTGTTACTGTGTATCAGGAGAGACACCCCACATCCAGACCGGTGACTGTTACTGTGTATCAGGAGAGACCCCACATCCAGACCGGTGACTGTTACTGTGTATCAGGAGAGACACCCCACATCCAGACCGGTGACTGTTACTGTGTATCAGGAGACACCCCACATCCAGACCGGTGACTGTTACTGTGTATCAGGAGACGCCCCACATCCAGACCGGTGACTGTTACTGTGTATCAGGAGAGACCTCACATCCAGACCGGTGACTGTTACTGTGTATCAGGAGACGCCCCACATCCAGACCGGTGACTGTTACTGTGTATCAGGAGACACCCCACATCCAGACCGGTGACTGTTACTGTGTATCAGGAGAGACCCCACATCCAGACCGGTGACTGTTACTGTGTATCAGGAGAGACACCCCACATCCAGACCGGTGACTGTTACTGTGTATCAGGAGAGACACCCCACATCCAGACCGGTGACTGTTACTGTGTATCAGGAGAGACACCCCACATCCAGACCGGTGACTGTTACTGTGTATCAGGAGAGACACCCCACATCCAGACCGGTGACTGTTACTGTGTATCAGGAGAGACACCCCACATCCAGACCGGTGACTGTTACTGTGTATCAGGAGAGACCCCCACATCCAGACCGGTGACTGTTACTGTGTATCAGGAGACACCCCACATCCAGACCGGTGACTGTTACTGTGTATCAGGAGACACCCCACATCCAGACCGGTGACTGTTACTGTGTATCAGGAGACACCCCACATCCAGACCGGTGACTGTTACTGTGTATCAGGAGAGACACCCCACATCCAGACCGGTGACTGTTACTGTGTATCAGGAGAGACACCCCACATCCAGACCGGTGTTACTGTGTATCAGGAGAGACACCCCACATCCAGACCGGTGACTGTTACTGTGTATCAGGAGACACCCCACATCCAGACCGGTGACTGTTACTGTGTATCAGGAGAGACACCCCACATCCAGACCGGTGACTGTTACTGTGTATCAGGAGACACCCCACATCCAGACCGGTGACTGTTACTGTGTATCAGGAGAGACCCCACATCCAGACCGGTGACTGTTACTGTGTATCAGGAGACACCCCACATCCAGACCGGTGACTGTTACTGTGTATCAGGAGAGACACCCCACATCCAGACCGGTGACTGTTACTGTGTATCAGGAGAGACACCCCACATCCAGACCGGTGACTGTTACTGTGTATCAGGAGACACCCCACATCCAGACCGGTGACTGTTACTGTGTATCAGGAGAGACCCCACATCCAGACCGGTGACTGTTACTGTGTATCAGGAGACACCCCACATCCAGACCGGTGACTGTTACTGTGTATCAGGAGAGACACCCCACATCCAGACCGGTGACTGTTACTGTGTATCAGGAGAGACACCCCACATCCAGACCGGTGACTGTTACTGTGTATCAGGAGACACCCCACATCCAGACCGGTGACTGTTACTGTGTATCAGGAGAGACACCCAACATCCAGACCGGTGACTGTTACTGTGTATCAGGAGACACCCCACATCCAGACCGGTGACTGTTACTGTGTATCAGGAGACACCCCACATCCAGACCGGTGACTGTTACTATGTATCAGGAGACACCCCACATCCAGACCGGTGACTGTTACTGTGTATCAGGAGACACCCCACATCCAGACCGGTGACTGTTACTGTGTATCAGGAGAGACACCCCACATCCAGACCGGTGACTGTTACTGTGTATCAGGAGAGACCCCACATCCAGACCGGTGACTGTTACTGTGTATCAGGAGAGACACCCCACATCCAGACCGGTGACTGTTACTGTGTATCAGGAGACACCCCACATCCATACCGGTGACTGTTACTGTGTATTAGGAGCTGTGTATTGGACCGCACTGCTTACTCTTGTTACTGAGCGTGGCAGGTGTGAGCTGTTGTATGCGTGGCCTCCCCACAGGAGCTGCACCGCACTGCTTATTGTTGTTACTGAGCGTGGAAGGTGTGAGCTGGTGTACACATGGCCTCCCCACAGGAGCTGCACTGCACTGCTTATTGTTGTTACTGAGCGTGGAAGGTGTGAGCTGGTGTACACGTGGCCTCCCCACAGGAGCTGCACTGCACTGCTTACTGTTGTTACTGAGCGTGGCAGGTGTGAGCTGGTGTACACGTGGCCTTCCCACAGGAGCTGCACTGCACTGCTTACTGTTGTTAGTGAGCGTGGCAGGTGTGAGCTGGTGTACACGTGGCCTTCCCACAGTAGCTGCACTGCTTACTGTTGTTACTGAGCGTGGCAGGTGTGAGCTGGTGTACACGTGGCCTTCCCACAGTAGCTGCACTGCACTGCTTACTGTTGTTACTGAGCGTGGCAGGTGTGAGCTGGTGTACACGTGGCCTTCCCACATGAGCTGCACTGCACTGCTTACTGTTGTTACTGAGCGTGGCAGGTGTGAGCTGGTGTACACGTGGCCTTCCCACAGGAGCTGCACTGCACTGCTTACTGTTGTTACTGAGCGTGGCAGGTGTGAGCTGGTGTACACATGGCCTCCCCACAGGAGCTGCACTGCACTGCTTACTGTTGTTACTGAGCGTGGCAGGTGTGAGCTGGTGTACACATGGCCTCCCCACAGGAGCTGCACTGCTTACTGTTGTTACTGAGCGTGGCAGGTGTGAGCTGGTGTACACATGGCCTCCCCACAGGAGCTGCACTGCTTACTGTTGTTACTGAGCGTGGCAGGTGTGAGCTGGTGTACACATGGCCTCCCCACAGGAGCTGCACTGCACTGCTTACTGTTGTTACTGAGCGTGGCAGGTGTGAGCTGGTGTACACATGGCCTCCCCACAGGAGCTGCACTGCACTGCTTACTGTTGTTACTGAGCGTGGCAGGTGTGAGCTGGTGTACACATGGCCTCCCCACAGGAGCTGCACTGCTTACTGTTGTTACTGAGCGTGGCAGGTGTGAGCTGGTGTACACATGGCCTCCCCACAGGAGCTGCACTGCTTACTGTTGTTACTGAGCGTGGCAGGTGTGAGCTGGTGTACACATGGCCTCCCCACAGGAGCTGCACTGCACTGCTTACTGTTGTTACTGAGCGTGGCAGGTGTGAGCTGGTGTACACATGGCCTCCCCACAGGAGCTGCACTGCTTACTGTTGTTACTGAGCGTGGCAGGTGTGAGCTGGTGTACACGTGGCCTTCCCACAGGAGCTGCACTGCACTGCTTACTGTTGTTACTGAGCGTGGCAGGTGTGAGCTGGTGTACACATGGCCTCCCCACAGGAGCTGCACTGCTTACTGTTGTTACTGAGCGTGGCAGGTGTGAGCTGGTGTACACATGGCCTCCCCACAGGAGCTGCACTGCACTGCTTACTCTTATTGGTTGTGTTTTCTCCTGATCCTGTTGCTGTAAGCAGGCCATTTGGTACTTGTGTATTATCACGGCGCCCAGTTTTGCTATGTACGGCACCGTAGGGAATTTTTTTTTTTTTAGTGTAATTTATTCACTGCTCTGTCAGCCCCGGTCCATCGTATCGCATCGCATGTCCCACAAAATCGCATGTGATCGCATGCGATTTTATAGAGTGTGCGATGCCATTATATTAGCTATACAATAATATGATTGTATGGCCCCAAAATAGGTTTAACTCACCCCCCCAACATCCACGCCACCCCGAAGCGTGGCGAGCGGTGGCGAAACGCGTCCTCCGACCTTTTCATTCCCCCACTATCCACGTCGGGGTGGAGTTGATTTTATATAGTGTGGCGAGCGCGAAGCGCGGCGAGCGGACGCCGATTACTTTACATGTATTCTGTGTCCCCACACTTCAGGCTCGGTGGCTCGCTGCGCTCGCCACACTGTATAAAATCAACTCCACGCCGACGTGGATAGTGAAAAGGTTGGAGGACACGTTCCGCTGCTGCTCGCCACACTTCGGGGTGGCGTGGATAGTGTGTGTGTGTGTGTGTGTGGGGGGGGGGGGGGCGTTAAACCTATTTTGAGGGACATACAATCATATTATTGTATCCCTAATTTCATGGCATCGACAAATGAAAAGGTTTGACATGTCTAAGGTTGACAGGATCAAAAGGTCAACATTGGGAAGGTCGACAGTGAAAAGAGTGACATGGGGTTTTTCACTTTTTTTTTTGTGCCGACAGGCGGTATTTCATGCCCTCCATCCACTTTGGTGCGTAGGGAGAATAAAATAGTGTGCCGAGCGCAGCGAGCCATGCGTGGGGACGCGCTACCCTTAGACGGTGTCTATGTCGACTGTGTCGATCGGGGATTAGGTGTCAGCACATAAGCAAGTTGTTGTTTTTTCTGGACAAAGTGTTAATTTTGTTCACTGCTTAAACAACCCCCCAATTACCCCCCTGTACGGGGGAGAGTGACCCGCTGGATGGGAGTGGCGGTAATATTTCCCGCATTGTCATACCGTGCCCATGATATCCGCTGTAATGATATGTTTCTGTGCGGCTCCCTGTCGGGGTTATTCTGTACCGGCGGCTGGAAGTGGCGCGTGGGCCGGGAGAATGCCGCAGTAATCGGCTCTGTGTCTTCCTGCATCCGCCTCTAATCTATTAAAGGTACTCTTTATCGCGGTGATCGCGACATCGCGGGCAGCACATAAACGGCCGCGACGCGATGCCCGCGATCACCGCGATTTTCCCATAGGGAACAATGTTAAAAAGCCTAATTGACCGCGATTTTGCATTCAATGCCTCAATGCCCGCGATTTTCCCATAGGAATCAATGTTAAATGGGCTACAGAGCCCAAATAGCCCCAATTAACCCTTAAATGTCCCCCCAATTTTTGTACGCCACCCCACGATCCACGCCAACCCGAAGCGTGGCGAGCGCAGCGAGCCCGCGAGGGGCGGCGGTACGCGTCCTCCGACCTTTTCATGCCCTACTATCCACGTCGGCGTGGAGTTGAGAATAGAATAGTGTGGCGAGCGCAGCGAGCCACCGAGCCCGAAGCGTGGCGAGCGCAGCGAGCCCCGCGAGGGGACGCGGATACCTTCACAGTTATACGCGTCCCCTCGCGGACTTCACAGGTGTCCGCGGCGACGCGGACACCTGTGAAGCCCGCGAAGGGACGCGTTTACCTGTGAAGGTATCCGCGTCCCCTCGCGGGGCTCGCTGCGCTCGCCACGCTTCGGGCTCGGTGGCTCGCTGCGCTCGCCACACTATTCTATTCTCAACTCCACGCCGACGTGGATAGTAGGGCATGAAAAGGTCGGAGGACGCGTACCGCCGCCCCTCGCGGGCTCGCTGCGCTCGCCACGCTTCGGGTTGGCGTGGATCGTGGGGTGGCGTACAAAAATTGGGGGGACATTTAAGGGTTAATTGGGGCTATTTGGGCTCTGTAGCCCATTTAACATTGATTCCTATGGGAAAATCGCGGGCATTGAGGCATTTTACAGTAAAATCGCGGTCAATCAGGCTTTTTAACATTGTTCCCTATGGGAAAATCGCGGTAATCGCGGGTACCCGATTTTGATGTACCCGCGATTTACCCGCGATTACCGCGATTTTTTACCCCCGACGCCCGCGATTCTGATCGCGGGCGCCGTTCTAGGTAAAGAGTACCCTATTAAATATCAGTGATGGTTCTGGCGCTGGGAGAGAATACGACCATTGTCACAGCTCATAAAGCCCCCGCGGCTCCCGGGCCCCTTACAGCGGGCTCTTATGTTTACGAGGTTCTGACTGTGGCGGTTATGTGTGCGTGGGAAGGTTCTGCCTGGCTGACATAATTAACCTATTCTCGTTCCCCCTCTCCCGGCAGGCTTCCGGAGGTGCGCATCTCAGACAACGGTCCTTACGAGTGCCACGTTGGGATATACGACAGGGCCACGCGGGAGAAAGTGGTGCTCGCTTCAGACAATGTATTCCTCAACGTCATGTGTGAGTATAGCATGCCAGGATGGACGGTAGCAGTGTGTTAGCACACTTACTGTATGTACATTGTGTCCCTATGATGGTGTAATGACAGGCAGGGCCCTCTCTCCTTTTGTCCCTCCCATAGCAGTTTCCATGCCTAGCCTGCTCCTCTCCATTTGTCTGTCTCCAAGACGGTGCAGGACTAGGCCAATCAGCTCCTAATGGTCATTTTTTAATGCACCCTGTACCATCACAATAGCTGATTTGTACTTTATCTCTCTCTCTCCAAGCTTTAATAAATAACCACTGTCCACTCAGCAACTCTAATACTGTGCGTTCAGCATTATATTGAGCCCTAAGCTTCCTCCCAGGACCTACCCAGTCTGTCATGTTCCTGCTGACATTTATTTTAGATATATCCATTTACTCCATGCTTTAATAGGATTTGTTGCTGTGTAACTTTGTAGCGCCCTTTAAATAAAACAAATGGTAATAATAATATCATGTAATGTACTATCAAGTGACTGGAAGACGAGACGTCCCTGCATTTCACTAATAGGCATGTACTGTACATACGTCATCCTCGTGTTATAGTGATGTGACATCACATACGTGTACTGGGCTGACATCACATACGTGTACTGGGCTGACGTCGTGTACCAGAATTCTCTATAGGTTCCTATAATCATGTGAGCTATGTAGATAGGGGGGTGGGGGACCAATGCTGCAACCTTTACTCCCCCCCCCCCCCCCTCACCCAGACCAGGCACTGCCAGCCACCTTCCTGATCCTTGGCATCTACCTGCTGTTCTGTACAGTACAGAGCGAATGCTGGATGAAGGAATGGCTTGCATAGCATTAACGCTCATCTTTATGGACCCTGTATCTCTGCGCCACCTCTCCTCTACCCCCTGGGGATACTCATTGTGTGGATGCTCAGTAAATAAGGTTTATTTGTATGAAGTAACTAATAACATGAGCAGTATATTACAGGTTGTCTGGCTGCCGCTCTGCTATTACCCTGTGCTTATGTTACACCTGGGATCACTGTAATCATGGCGGGCGCTAAAGCCACGGGGTATAGATAGAATGGGAGAACAACCTCATTTTATCGCACTTCACCTTTCATCGCTGTTTATTGCAACCCCAGTTGCATTTTGGTTTTATCACACAACTATAGGTAGATCAGAGAAAGGGGGATACACAGAGATCAGACAGGGGAGGGTGTGAGGTCCCTTTTATTCCGATCTGTGTGTATCGCACAGCCCCCACAGTGTGATCTCTGTGCGTCCCACAGCCCCCCTCAGTGTGATCTGTGTGTTTCCCACAGCCCCCCCCCCCCCCAGTGTGATCTGTGTGTATCACACCCCCCCCCCAGTATCATCTCTGTGTGTATCACACCCCCCCCAGTGTGATCTCTGTGTGTATCGCACAGCACCCCCCAGTGTGATCTGTGTGTATTGCACAGCCCCCTCCCAGTATCATCTCTGTGTGTATCACACCCCCCCCAGTGTGATCTCTGTGTGTATCGCACAGCACCCCCCAGTGTGATCTCTGTGTGTATCACACACCCCCTAGTGTAATCTATGTGTGTATCGCACACCCCCTCGTGTGATCTCTGTGTGTATCGCACAGCCCCCCAGTGTGATCTCCGTGAGTCCCACAACCCCCCAGTGCGATCTCTGTGTGTATCGCACAACCCCTCCCCCCCATTGTGATCTCTGCGTGTAGCACAGCCCCA